>NW_016164185.1:0-6159 GCF_001687245.7 Rhagoletis zephyria | reverse complement strand
TAAATCAACTCAGCTCGACGTTCTGATCATATAAGTATACATTTTAATGGGTCTATCTCTTTTTGTTCTGGTACTTACAAACATCGGACCAAAGTTATAATACCATTTCATGCTCATGAAACGTATAAAAACAGCTATCTCAATGGTGTATAGCTTGGTTTAAATTTATGAATTTTGGTATAAATCTAAATAATTTTACCAAAATTAACAAATTTACTTCTTGAGATATCAAAAGAAAACACGCCTCAAGATCATTTATTTCATATTTTATTCGAAATATATGAAATATTGTATGAAAACAATAGACAACAGTAGGGTAGCGGTAAACTAATTATTGCTTTACTAAGAAGAGTGTGTTTTCATTCGCTTTTATTTTTTGCACTTGAGTTCCGCGTAGACGAACACACAACGCAAGGTTATGCTCAAATGTCCTTTAACCACAGGCAAACCACACCTTTATTCCTAGTTAGTTTGATACGTTTTTATATCGCTGGGAAAATATGCCAAGTAGTGACACCATATTTGGCTTCGTATGCGACAGAGGGTTAAAAAGTATAATTTTTTTCAAAACCTAGCGGCGAACGCTAAAAATTTGTTTAAAATTATAAAATTTTCCTTGATGTTGTGCAAGGGTGCACTATAAAAAAGTTAGATCTAGATATTTTTAAGCACCACCCTTATATGTACACATTTATGTATATTAATGTCTCTATTAATGTCCTTCGTTTTCCTGGCTCATTTTATTAGCAATCCCATTGGGCTTGTTTTACCTGCTTTATCTATATGCAATTGTGAAGTGCTGTCTCGTAATTGGCATTCTAGTAGTTAGTCACCAGAAATTACTGTAAAAGCTGATTTGAAGCACGTCTTAAGTCCCATGTGTTCAATTAGTTAAAATTGTGTGGTCACTTTGAATGACGCACGTACTGCCGTTATTACTATCTACGCAAAAGTGCTGTGGTGTGTAGTTTCGTACTCTTGCAAAAGTTTAAGCAGTGATAAATTTACTCAAAATTAATGAAAGATTCAAAACTTAATTTTATTTTTTTTTCAGAATGTCTAAAAAGATTTTAAATAAATATTCGCAGTATTTGCTTACTATGTAATTTAAAATCTAATTTTATTTCTCTAAAAAAATAGAAATAAAACTGCGATGGCGATCAAAGGTTGACGAAAGTGTTGTCGGAGTAATTGTAATTATAGTTTATTGAACAGAGCCAACGGAAATTTTTTCATGTAAAAGCCAATTATTTTCTACAGTGAATAGGTAAGATAAGTCGGCGCAGCAAAAACGGTAAATGTCAGGAGATTAGACAAGCTTTGGGACGTAAAACTAAACTCTCAGTCTGCTCGAAGTACTTACGGACCTGTGCCGGGCACATCTTGGGTAATACTTCCGAAGGTGAATGCAATTGTATCCTGTCCGTGAAGTAGTATGTAGTAGCCAGACGAAGTAGTTAGCTGATGAGAGAGCTGCGCGTACGTGACCCATGTATGCTGTCTGTTCGTCCCACTGACGATCAAGGCGACAGTTTTTTCGTGACCCCTACAGCAGATTTGGGGGAAAAGAATAACATTCTGGGTCGTTCGATGCTTACTGGAGCTCTAGAGTATGAGGGTTTTTTGCGGTTGAATCATCAATGGGCCAACGGCCAAATTTTAATCCTGCTTATGGCCAGCAGTAGGGTACCTGGAATCTTTAGATGGTTGCTCCATTAGCCTTGACATCTAGACGCGAAGACTAAGCTGTAGATAGTACATTTTGCGCAAAGAGGACGGCAGTGGCAGATCGCGTGGAATGTGGAGAAGAACCGTCGATCGGGAGGCAAATCTACACGGGCTAAGCTGGAAGCTCCTCAAAGCGGGGTCTAGAAACAGTATCAGCTGACGCGCAGGCGTAGTGAATGCCCTATGCCCTGCTTGGAATTCAAAGAAACGAAGAAGAAGACAAGCTGCAGTGGCTCTTTCGGGTATTAACTACCAGTGCTTGTAAAATACTGCCACTAAAGCACTGTTGCTAGTATGAACCTTTTCCCTTAAACACCTTTATGCAAAAGACAGCGTTGTCAAGATATATTTTATATTGCAGAAAGGTGTTGAGACTATACCTGTGGTCAAAGTGTTTCTGCACAGGATGAGCTGCACTAGCGTACACATTTCTAAAAGTCTTATCACTAAAAGAGAACGAAAGCTCAATGCATTCTACCTCAAAAAAGATTCCAGCTCCAGGATGATGCTCCGCCCCGACTTTATTAAAAGCGCATTTTCAAATTCGTTTCACCCTTGTGAACCAAAAAGCTTTATTGTTTTTAAATGCTACAGAATTTTCTCTCTCATTTGGTATGCATATTATTATTCTATATTACACTGAATTTTTAAATAATTTTTTTTTTAAATAATCACATCTTTAAAATTTCAAAGTCCTTTGAAAAAAAAAATCCTGACGTAAGAGTGAAAAACTAAAAAAGCAGTTTTATTGTATTTGGCCCATAGTTTCGGGAAAATATCGATTCTTTCTTGTGTTTTGAAATTTTTTTGTTTTTGTCGCACGGCGTTATTTGTGATCGAAAAAATATCAAATTATAAAATAATTATTTTCGTTGATGGAATAAATAAATCTAAATAATAATTATTATTTTTAAGCGAAAAAAAAATCATAAAATAATGATTAAATGCTGATTTAAATTATTTTACTCATAATGATTTCCGTCTCTGTTGGCACTATAACTATTTGTCGCTTTCGGCGAGACCAAAAAAAAAACGTCTCCACGAATAATTGCTCGAACATGCCTAGAATAGTTTTCTCGAAAGCACCCAAAGCCTTCTCATTTTTGTTCAAAATTTGTATGCCATTCCTTTGTATTAAATTTTTGCGTGGCGAATACCAAGCGCAGAGCATAATCCATTTCTGGGATGTGCTCAGTATCAAATAGTACCGCAAGAGCAAGCACTATTTCTTAGAGAATCTTGATTGGCTGAGCATTGTCGTAGGCCTGGGTATTCTAATACTTCCTGTGTATATAAAATAAAAGATGATATCAGCTTTTATATTCAATTACGTCTAAATGCGACTTATAACTTCTAGTTTGTAGCCTAAACACGAACGCTTTATATTAGCAGATAATTTATTGCAGCCACCAATAATGCTCGAGCATTTGTCGCACATAATTTATTTAAACTCCTACGGCAATTGAAAAATTTATAAAATTTATTAGAGCGAATGGAATGCATTCAAATTGCCAACATTCCAAGAAGCCAACAATGAATCCTATTACAGACTAGCCAACTGGAAGCCAAATTTGAGTGCATACAAGCGTGTGCGTATCTGTGAGCGTAAATTCATAAACGTGTTTTGCCTATAAATTCATAATTCGATTTGATCTGTGTGTGCTGCCGACTGCTATCCATTACTCAATGCAGGTATATAAATATTTCCAACTTATTTATGTAGTCGTAGCTGTATCAATTGTAATAGATATTAATAAAATGCTTATTAGTATCCTTAATTAAAGCGAATATCCGCTTAAGCGTTGGTATTTTTCTTGCAAAAAGAGCATGCATTTCCTTGAAGAGGAATTATTACTGTAAATATATAGTTTGTAACTAAATAATAGGCACAATATTTAATTAAATGCCCTTTCAAATAATTCATGTAAAATGCACATATTTTGTGAAAAGAACAATATGTAATAAATTAAATTTGTAGAAGAAATACTTGCATTTTAAATTATCCTAAAACTTATAGTTAAGCATTGCTGGCGGTCAAATGACAACAGGCAAAATTTACGGAAATTACTGCAATTCTTACAAATTGTAATTTGCAACTTATGACACCAGAGATATGTGTTTAAGTGTGTATAGATTTAAAATTGGCAAGAACACAAATTCTTATGTACGTATGTATTATTTGGATTAGAAACTGGATAATCCGTTGGCTTGTCGCTTTTAATTTTTACACTTCAAAATATTGATTTTGTACAACTAAATAAATAGATAAAGTGATCGATTAAACCATGCAACAAAAACAAAAAAAAAAGAATGAAAACACACGAAAGAATCGATTTACTCGCCTTTTTAAGTTTTTCACTCTGACGTCAGAATTTTTTTTTTAAAGGAATTTGAAGTTTTAAAGATATGACTAATTCAGAAAATTAATTAAAAAAGTGAGTGCAATATAGAATAACAATAAAGTTTTTTGGTTCAAAAGTATGAATAAGTATTGAAAATGCGCGTTTAATAAATTTTATCTATTTAAGTTAGTAAAGATTACAGGACGAAATTCGATGATGAGGTCGTGTGTATATTAGTCCTGAAGCAATAATTTTTTTCAAAAATAAATATTGCAAATTTTCAAGGATATTTAAGCACAAAATTTGTAAAGGACATTTTCTATATCCATTCGCCCTTATGCACCAAAAAATTTATTCAGTTAGAATACTACAGAAGTTTTTCTTTTATATGATACCCTTATTGTTGTCCTACGTTGCACTAAATTTTTTAAATAGTTTTTTGAAATAATCATAGTTTTTAAATTTCAAAGTCATTTAAAAAAAATCGTGACGTCAGAAAGAAAAACTAAGTACGCTGTTTTGCTATAATTTACCCATAGTTTTGCGAATATATTCATTTCTTTGTGTGTAAAATTTAATGTCGCACGGTGTTATGCGTTTACTTGCGCATTTATATATTATATGATTTATTTACATACATACATATATGCTTGTTAATGTGGTTACTGTTTTTTTCGATATTATAAAATTTTTAAAGCTAGTTTTTTTTATAAATAAGGCCATTAATTAAAAATCCGTTTCATGCCTGAACAAACTCCATGGGTTGGCTCTACTGCCGGTGACAAAATCAATGAGAACATATTCAACCCCGTCCTTAGAGTCGCTCCTTGGTTGGACTGTAAGCGAATGCAAAATTCTGATAGTACTCTTCAAAATAAGATACAGCGCATATCACATTTTGGGGGAAAAAAAATCTATAACTTTGGAAGTTCACCGACGCTATGCCAAAGGAAGTCTGCTTTGGAAGGAAATTCCAGGCCTGGATTACATCCGAGATGGTATTCACAGTGGTACACAACTGGATTAAAGATGGAGGACAGAGCAGCAGCAGGTGTTTTTGAGCCTGGCACCAAAATTTCTATTGTAATGGCTATTAGGCCCACGGTCTTTCAAACCGAGGTACTAGCAATTTCAATTTGTGCCATACTAAAAATTATAAAGGGTTTAAAAGGCACCTTGCTCGTTATTTGTTCAGACAGCCGAGCGGCCATAAAGGCCCTATCCAAAGGGACGATCATCTCCAGGCTTGTCAAGGAGTGCACCCAATTCTTGGAAGCACGGAAGACGGTATTACTATGCTGGGTACCAGGAAACTTCGGGATCGTAGTTAACGAGGTCGTCGACGAATTAGCCAGGGAAGGCTCATCGTCTGTTCTTCTGATGCCGGAACCGTTTTGTAAGCCTTATACACGCCAGACATTTTGGTTATCGTTTTTCTAGGAAAGATACAAATCTCTTAAACAGAGCCCACATCAAGTTGCTTATTGGTTACCTAACCGGTCATAAACAGCTGTGCTCTCACATGCGTCGGATAGGTTGTCCACAGAAACGGATTGTCGTCTTTGTCTTGAAGATGATGATACGTCGGAGCAAATTATGTGTGATTGTCTAGCATTAGCCAGACTACGACTACAATACTTCAGTTCTTTGATGTCCTTAAGATCAGCTATTCGTCTAAAAAGAAACTTTTATCGTATCGGTTAAATATTAACCAATTTTAAAATAAAAAACACCGGTCTCCCTCTTTGCGATATTTTTTTTTTTGACTACCCTAATGTACATTCATACATGTATATACCTATGCGTGTTTTTTATTTGGAAATAATAATTCAATAATAAATTTGGACCACTACACCACCATTTAGCTTTGCTGTTATTTTGTAAAGGGCATCTGGCGTCTCGAAAAATTATCAAGAAAATAATTTTTAAATTTTGACACGTAATACCAAGACATTGATAAGCAATCAATATTGATAAGTAAGCAAGATGGTGAATTTATAATGTGCGCATAATTTAGCGAAAAATTGGTTATTTAAAAGGTTGCTCATACGCCCTGCGGCACCTTAGAAATACACCCATAACTTTGTGT
>NW_016164184.1:25335-32861 GCF_001687245.7 Rhagoletis zephyria | reverse complement strand
CCAAGAAGGTTACACGTTCACGCGTCGTATACCTGGAACCATTTTAAGGTAAACTTAGAGGGATTGATATCTTTCGTATTTTATAATTTCATAGTTTTAACCTTAACTCGCTTAAAAAATAACGAGCTATAACGAAATGGGTACAGAAATAAAATCTAACATCTATAATTTTTTTCATATTTGTATAAAGACGCGGGGTGAAACCCGCGGGTATAAGCTAGTTTACAATAAGCTAAGGAGGAATAAAGGCCTTTCAAATCATTTTTGGTGACCTTGGCCGAAACTCTGATAGAACAAAGTTCTAAAACTACAGCCTTACGCAGGCCAGTAGCACCAGGCCTAGCACGTCGGGTCATGAGTAAGATACATATTTCTATTCAAAGCACCACACAACAACGTTGCATAAAAGCAAACTCGAACAAAGATAATCTGCCAAGAGTGCAAAGTTCCTTTGTGCAAATTCTGTTTTGCACCATTTCATTATATTTTAGGAATTCCTTACCAATTTATTGTTAATTCCTTGACTGTTTATTATTACTAAATTTGTGCATTATTCAAATGCAAAATTAATGAATCGTTTTGTTTGGTTCTAAAAAAGATGAAACATTTGTAAGAATGTGCTAGAGGGCGGTTGGTACAGATATGTACCACTTAACATCCCGGATGGTACAATGGTTTACCACCACTCTCGGAATCAGCCCCTTAGGCCACGCCCACTTTGACACCGAAGAACATGAATTTGTGGGGCAAATAACATATTGGACCCATAAATTGAAATCTACCATAAAGGGATATTTCGCTTGGTTTGTCAAGCCGCTTGTGTGTGTTTTTTTCGCTCTTAAGCACATCTGCATTTGCTGCTAAATATTCAAAATGTTAGCGATAATTTTTTTTTATTCCATCTTTATATATTCAACTTATTTTAAACTTGGAAAATCTCGGTAACGAATGGAGAGAACACGCATTGTTCGATCATAAGGATATTCATAATGATTTCTCCTTAGATCCAGATAATTATATGAAAAGTTTTTGAATTAAAAGATTCTTCAGCTTCATATAATTTTCCCAATTAANATGATTTCTCCTTAGATCCAGATAATTATGTGAAAAGTTTTTGAATTAAAAGATTCTTCAGCTTCATATAATTTTCCCAATTAAAAAAAATTATATCTGCATTACTAATAATATTAGTCTAATATAGCCCTTTTCTAATACTTCAGTTGAACGTATGTTTAGTAGTTTAAAAATGTGTAGGACTGACTTGAGGACCAGATTGAGCACTGATATAGTTGCAGCAATATTATATACAAACCAAGGCATAAAAAACAATGGTGATACTTTGTTTGAACCGCAAGAACAAATGTACCAATTGAATTGGAGAATGTAATTAATTTTTATATTAAGTACCTGTAAATAGTATGCAGTACACAATACTCATACCTGTAATAAGAATATTTTGAGTAATTTGTTCAGATTTCGAGGATTTTTCGTTTGTTTTTGAGGAATTTTTGTGGTAATACTGCTCACATGCTTTATTGAGCGCGTTTTTTCCGTAATGAATTCAACAAAAACTAAGATTCGAAATAGGATGAGGTTGGAAAGCCTTAATTCAATAGTTCGAATAAAGTGTTATATGAAGGCTAATAGTTTCTGCTGCAAAACTTTTCCAATATCAAACAGTATGTTATCAAGGGTGAATAGCTCAATATATGACAACAACAGGGGGGTTACTCTGTAATGCGATGCGGAAGAGAAATGCGATGCGATAGGCAATCGCCACAGCGTATTACTTACGACGTATTTGCCTTTCGCATCGCATTATGTAAATCATTCAGACACTATAGGTAATTTTGAAGAAATTGTGGAAATAGCTGATCTCGCATTAATATCGGTTTTTATTTAAAAGCGGATTGTGCGATTAATCAATTAATATGAGTTATAATAAATTTAATAATTGCGCAGTCCTATTGCAAAATGTGTTGAAACAAATATTTTTAAAAAGTGTGCGTATTTTTAAAGAAAATTGTTTGTACATCACTATTATATGAGTGATTTGTGTTATTTATTATTACCTCCTGAAGGTATTATATTCCTTTTTTGGTTTTAAAAACTATATTATAACAAGATCTCATTTTTAAAATAGGTTTTGTTAAATCGATTTCATGAATTTTATTAAAAACAAATAATTGGCGATTTATTTTCAGAAATTGCACGTTTTTTTAACAATCTGGACACCCTGGTATGTACATACATGTATGTATATGTACATATGCATGTGTGTGCACCAATCTTTTAATATCGTTGAATTATTTTAATATCTATATCTATCTATAAATTTTATGCAGACAAGACTGAAAAGTTGAAAATAAATAAAATAGCCATTTATGAAACGCCGGAAGTATGAGGTCAGTCCTAGAAATCTTTGAACCACTTTTCGATCTTTAGGAACCGGAAAACTTTCAACTGCGCTTGTTTTCGCCCGTGAAGGCCTTATAGAAACACCTTCCACTATGTAGCCCAGAAAGTCAACCCTTGCCAAGGGAAGCTGGCATTTTTCCTACTTTATACACATATTAAACTACGCTGCTCTCTTCAAAACTATCTTCAATTTTGCGATACATTCTTCCCTATCTAGGAATAATGAGGTCGTCCATATACGCAACAAGAGTTTAATTTTCCACCAAGTTTCTAAAACAGCAAATATGTACCGTGATAATACCGCAGGCGAGTTGCATACGCCGAATGGTGCAAACAGAAATTCGTACTGACCTTGGTGGGTCACAAACGAGGTGTATTCGGTTCGAGGGGCACATGGAAACATTCATTTCTCAGGTCGATAGTTGTAAAAATACGCGCCCGCTGCAACATCTCGACGACATCGTCCATTAGTAGCATTGGAAAATTATCTTTTATTATCTTTTCGTTCAAGCGACGGCAATCGCAGCACAACTTATGACTACCTCCTTCTTTGCCGCTAAGACGACGGAAGATGCGTACTCCGAAAAACTTGGGCGCATAATACCGTCGTACAGCCACTCGGACATATTTGTTCATTTACAACGCGCCTATTAGCGAAGGACATGCGTCGTGGTCTTTGGTAGAAAGGAACATCGTCTAGGAGACAGATTTTCATTTGTATCGGGGAAACGTGCTGCATTCTAGGGTTATAGTTTCTGATGAGGGTACGAACTTCACCGGCTTGGGTCTTGGCCTTTCACAACAGAGCCCGCAGATAGACATAAATCTCTGAACTCCCTTACTAGCTCGACCTCACCTTCCTGCTCTACGCTCTCACCGACCAAATCTTTACTTTTGTTTAAATACGTCCTCATTCTCGGATACCGTTAGATCCACTTGCTTTAAAACATTATTGTCTATAATGGCTTGATATATTAAGTCGCGTTCACGTACGACGTGAAATGTTACGTCGCGCTCTATACCATCGACAACCAACATCAAAGTGAAACTACCCAGTGTACTCAAACCACCGTCGTCTACGCCCTCAAATGATGTCGCCCTTTTGACAACTGAATTTCACCCATCATCATCAAGACGTCGTACCGCATTACACACAAGTCGCAGCCGGTATCCAACAATGCCAAAAACGAAAAATTATAAAAAAACTGACCTGAAATGGAAATTCCTACTTCTTTCTTCAAAATAATAAATCTTCACCTTCAATCCATGTACTCTTTTATTGCTAAATCATTTAATTACGAATTCGTATCAATAACGCTTAAAGGCTGTGGGAGTGAATATCCCTCCTCTAACCCTACTCGCCGAATATAAGACTAAACGCAAGTGAAGTGGAAACTCCCAGGTGCGCTTCATTTGCCAGTAGAGTGTGCCTACCGACAATTATGCCTGCCTACTAGCGACTGCCAAACTTTACAAAATATTTCCTCGCTTTTATACTCTTCTGCGCGCAGGCAGACTGTTATTCTACAATAACAATGCTTAACTACTAACAATTGAATACTGAATTTAGTGGTGTACTGTTTATAAAATTCAACAAGTATATGTAAATTACAAATTAAAATCTCTCAGCCGCATATAAGCGACAGTTTTNCAATTGAATACTGAATTTAGTGGTGTATTGTTTATAAAATTCAACAAGTATATGTAAATTACAAATTAAAATCTCTCAGCCGCATATAAGCGACAGTTTTGATGCGCTTAAGGCTGAGATAACCAGACTTGCTGAAGAAAATAAACAAATAAAGAAAGAGCTACCTTAATTAAAGGCAAAAAACACAAATATGAAAACGAGTGTGAAGAAAGTGGAAAGAGACATTTTAACAATAAAACAAAACCAACACAAAAACAACTTAATTATTACTAACTTACCGAAAATTTAGAAGAAAAACTTAAAAGATGTTATACTACAAATTGGAGAACAAGTAAATGCGAAGGTGGACAAAGACGACATAATTGAAATTTACCAAAATGAAAACAAAAAATTTAAAACTTTTCCGCTTATAGTAAAACTTAACTCTGCCGAACTTAAGAGAAAATGTATGGAGTTTCGGAAAAGAGAAAATAGCATAGATGTTAGTAAAATAATATCCAACTATGACATGAAAGGCAAAAATGTTAACTTTTACCACCTATTGGAAAAGGAGATTAGCGAAGTGCTGAAGAAAAAAAAGCAAGAAGCAAAAAAGAGGAAATATAAATACGTATGGATGAGAGATGCGAAAATTCTTGTTAGGAAAGATGACAACACACCAACAATAGAAATAGAGTCACAGGATGACTTAAAGAAGCTAAAATGAAATATATATTCTAAAAATATTTAGCTTTTTAATAATAATAATTTATGGAATACTTAAACAATAGAATGTTGATAGAAAATATCGCATATAAATGTAATGAGTTAAATTTTGAAAAGGGTGAAAATATACTAAACATCTTATCTATAAATATACAGAGTATAAGGCATAAACTTCAAGATTTAAGGAGCATAATCGAAGACAATAAGAAAAAGAAAGGAACTATTCATGTGATAGCCTTAAGCGAAATATGAATCTACAAAAATGAAAATATATACTATAATCTTCCTAACTATAACGCATTCTTTGCAAACCGCGAGTCAAATAGAGCCGGCGGTTGTATCATTTTTGTACATGAATCCATTAGCAGCTCACTGGTATCTTGTACAGAATTTGAGAAAAGTAGTTTCCTGGTAATTAAATTAATAGAACATGATATTCGCTTAGCGTGCATTTATAGAAATTGCTCTTCTGATATCCAGTCGTTTGTAAACGCATTTGAAAATGAAGTCTTGCACCTAAAATATTTTATTATTTTGAGTGACTTCAACATTAACTTGCTAAATGCTAACAATGAGGTGATTAATTACCTGAGTAGTGTATATAGCAATGGGTTTTTCTATCTAAACAAACCTAGCCAAGATATGTACACAAGGAAGAGTAATACTACTGGTACAATAATCGATCATATTTTAACTGATAAGGTAAGCTACAGATATCTACTTACACTAGAAGACAATCCAATATCTGATCATAGAATGATACACCTCTCCGTTAGATTAAACAAAAAAATAACCTTGTCGAATAGAACCAACACCATGTAGACTATGATTTCTTTGAGAAAAATGAATACATCAATGAAATTATTAGAAAAGAGTCCTTTTCAGATTTTCACTCAAATTTATGTACGTGTATAATCTCTGCAACTAAAATTGTTAAAAAGTCAAGCAAAAATTATAGAAGTCCGTGGATGAACAATGAACTCTTTACGCTAATTGAAAATAAAAACAAACTCTATAGATTAAAAGTAAAATATAAAAACAACACATATTTTGAAAGTGTATTTAGATCTTTGAAAGTAAAAGTGAGAAACTCAATCAATTTCCAAAAGAAACATTACTATGGAGAACAAATCCAACAAAATCTCTATTCCGCTAGCAGAACATGGTCGATACTGAAAGAATTGATATACGGGAAAAACTCTGACCATCCCAGCGTGATCGGTCAAATAAGATACAAAGAAGAAGTTGTAACTGATCCGAATAAAATTGCAAATTGTTTCAATGAATTCTTTACGACTGTTGTCAAAGTCCCCGAAAATATCCATTACACTGAGGAACCAGCTACCAATATTACTAAACCGTTCAAACTAATTGAATGCGACTCACTAGAAGTTGAGTTGATCATAAGAAACTTAAACTTCAAATCCGCAAACGGGCCTGATGGCATCTCCGCGCGTCTTCTCAAAAAATATAGAGAATTCTTAGCAAAACCTTTGAGCAACTTCATAAATAAATGTTTCCTAAGTGGTCAGTATCCGGATGAGCTGAAAATAGGTGCAGTAGTTCCAATATACAAAACCGGAAATAAAGAAATGTGTTCAAATTACAGGCCCATCACTAAACTAAGTACGCTTGATAAAGTTTTTGAAAGTGTTATGCTAAGCAGGCTAAACAAATTTCTGATAGACGTGTACGGAATTTATATATGAAAACTTAGACAGAAAGAAATATGTAGCGCTTTTAGCGATTGATCTATCTAAAGCATTTGACTCAGTAAACTTGCAGATAATGATCCGAAAACTTGCAGAATTGGGAATGAGCGGTAAAGAATTGAAAATATTTGAAAGTTTTTTAACAAATAGGGAACAATTTGTTGAAATAAATAATGCAAGGAGTTCAAATAGGACAATCCAAACGGGAGTTCCACAAGGTTCCAAATTAGCAGCTACCTTGTTCTTAATATATATCAACAATGTACTCAAACTTGATTTAAAAGGAACCCCTCAGTTCTACGCAGATGACGGTAGCTTTTTGTATGCAGAAAATTCCTTTGAGGAATTAATAAGTAGTATAACTTGCGACTTAGAAGTAATCGAACAATGGTTCAACAAAAATTTGCTTAAAATTAATCTTGAGAAAACCAATTTTATTATTTTTAAAAATTATAAGCCGCTTCCGGACATCGGTGAGTTTCCCGGGATCATATATAATAATGCCAGGATAAGAAGGGTAGAAAAGCTAAAATATTTAGGAATTTGGTTTGACACCAGCTTAAATTGGAGTGAGCACATCAATAGCTTAAAATTTAAACTGATTCCCTTTAACTTTGCAATGTATAGAAATAGGAACATTATTCTACAAAAACACTTATGGTTACTATACAATGCCTACTTTATGTCGCAGATCAACTATCTAAACCCGATTTGGAGTCGCTGTGCAGATTATAAAATCAACGAACTGCAACGTCTGCAAAACAAAGTAATAAAAAATATATTATCACTTCCGATAAGAAGATCTACCGCAAGTCTGTATGAAAACAGGCTAAACATAAAAAAACTGTATTTTGCAAACACTGTTAGTAGTCTTCAAAATTAAAAATAATCTGATAAAAAACAACCTCGATATAAATGTAACTAACAGTTCAGCATATAGACTTCGAAATATAACGAACATTAGAAGTACGTTTTTCAGAACAGGGAAAAGTGCAAACTCTATTCGCAACTATGGTGCAAAACTATTTAACAAATTGCCA
>NW_016164184.1:18208-21576 GCF_001687245.7 Rhagoletis zephyria | reverse complement strand
TTTTTTCAAAATCGTAGATCTTCGCTTAGAAAAGAGATAATGGAATGCAGCATTTAACCCTTTAATGCAGAGTCTAGCATATATGAAACGCTTTTTAACCCTTTCAAGGCAGAGGAAAAAGGTTCTCAATATGCTTTTGAACGTGCTTTTTATCATGTTGACGTAGATATTAGTCGTAGAAAATTTTTCCATAGTAAAATAATAAAAAAAGGAAATAAAAAATTAAATAAAAAATTAAATAAAAAAATTAAAATATTAAAAATAAAAATAAATAAAATATAAAAAATAAAAATAAATAAAAAGTACGTTGAAAACATATTGAGAACCATTTTGCCTCTGCCTTGACAGAGTTAAAAAGCGTTTCATATATGACAGACCCTGCATTAAAAGGATAAATGCTGCACTCTCGTAAAGATATCGACCAGTATAACCATTTTTGTTATAATTTTTTTTTTGTGAAAGCTGATAGTTTACGAGTTATTAGAGTTTAAAGTTTTTCCAATCTGGCCACTCGGGTACAGCATCCAATGTCCCAAGAATCGAGTCTTAAGATAAAATAAAGAGAAATCTTTCAGAAACAGTGCTAATGGTGTATTAAATATAGTGTTTTCTAGTGGAATGGGTGCCAAAATCCAAAATTAAAAAAAAGTGACATTTTGAACGGTATTTTGAGGGTTAAGTTATTGTTGTTGTAACTTCTCTATAGTGTTCCTATATTATATGATCATTTATCTTCACGATAAAATAAATTTTCATTCCATTATCTCTTTTCTAAGCGAAGATCTACGATTTTGAAAAAAAACTCGTGTTTTACCTATAGTGCGACGCCTCTAGCCATTGTGTATTTATCACAACTTTAAGTTATCGATGGAAATTTTTTTTAATCCCCCCCCTTCGCCAAATCCTGGATACGCTACTGGCAAGAGATATATGTATATATATATATATATATATATATATATAGANTATATATAGCAATATTTCATAAAAAACTAAATAACGTTGTGGGGACTCCAAAGCCCCAGGATTTGGGTCCTCACACTCTCCCCTCACTTGCCGCAATGAGACTCACTGTAACTGTACGCGAGATTCTCACCCTGTAGCTGTTGCCCTCGATGTCGCGCCGAAAAGACCGCCGACCTCGTTGCTGCTGTGGCTTCTGCAAATGCGCCTCAATATCGTCGACTAGGGCCGCTGGCAAAGTGTCAACCCCGGATCGATTCTCCTATGCACCCGGCGATGTAGTTGTTGCGCCTTGCAGCTAGCGCTCTATTTCCTCCAATATCCCCGCATACTCGTTGCCGCCTTCGGCTTCCACCATGCTGTCACTGGCGCTTAAGCTTAGCACGTCGCTACGGTCACCAGGCGTGCGTTCATTTTCTGCGCCATCGCAAATGCGGAGCTTCGTGGGTGGCTGCCCAGGTTCTTCTGCCGTCCCTACGTCGTCGTTAAAAATGCGCATCTGGATTTCGATGCTCCGCGTATAATCTGTAAACCCTTGGCCACGCATATCACTGTCTCCTTAGTTTACGTTTAGCTCGCCTCGCCGTTGTGGACACTCGTCATCCTCTGCCTCGCTCTCCGATGATATGGTGACAGGTGTCGGGGCTCTAACCACTGCCGCCTCGTTCTCGCCATAGCTGGAGAAATCTTCAGACACCGTGTCTCCTGACTGCCAAGATTGCGGGCTGCTTTTCTCGCACTCACTGTCACTGTTGTTGCGCTCGCTGAGCCGCTCTTCCTGCACCGCCGCCGCACAATGGGCGATTTAAGGGAAAAAATGTATCTAAATCAAATTGCGCCTCTCAGATAAAGCCTGAGATAAATCAACGATTTTTTTTCGTGTAAAGGATTTGTATTGTAGAATAAGGGAAAATTACAAAGAAATGCGACTCTGAAGTTGCACAATTACAGGATTCATGGAAATTACGAGAATTAAAAAAAAAGATTGAAAAAATAGAAAAACAAAAACAGCATGACTCGTAAATGAAATAGAACCAACGTGGAAGCATAAACTTTCAAATAAGACCAACATCAATACAATCCATGGGGCCATTCCAGTGTTATGCGTGTTATATTTGTTACGCTAAGGATTTTTTGTTAATGTCATCAGATCTACACCGTTAGTTCGATTCTCAAAATGCATGTGCCAAATTAAAGGGGTTGACCTTTAGATGTGTAATAAGGTTTTATTTTATTTTTTAAAGAGTTGCCACCTGTTAAAAAATTATATTCAAATTATTTAATAAGGTTAATGAATTATGTACATATCACAATATGGGTATCAATCGAAATGGGTATGAAAATGCTTTATTTTTAAACTACATGTAGGATGGTTGCCACCTGTTTAAAAAGTTAAATTCAATTGCAATGATTAATTTTCGATTCAGAGCTCCTTGCTATAGCAACGTAAGAGCGGTTTTTCAGATCAAGCTCTAAATAAAATGCTGACGCTGAATCCCAGTGTGCTTAAGTATGCTTGAGCCGCACTTGCCTGTCTCGTTGTCTACATTTTTGACTTGTGCCATACCTTTCCTTCTTTTGGCAATACTTAAAGCAAGCTCCAAGATTTGGACATCATTCTCGACATAATCAGCGATATTATGGGCTCGTCTATATTTGGTTGAATCAGAGCAAATTAATGACGATATGGCTTTTCGTCCACCAACAAAACCTCGGCAGACTTTTTTCGAACGACCATTTCCTCCATTATTTTTTCTTATTTTTTGTCCACCCGTCTTGTATATAATTGGGTTTTTTCTTCTATTGAAAATGCGTCTCATTGCGGCAAGTGAGGGGAGAGTGTGAGGACCCAAATCCTGGGGCTTTGGAGTCCCCACAACGTTATTTAGTTTTTTATGAAATATTGCTATATATATATATATATATATATCTATATATATATATATATATATATATATATATACACATATATCTTTTGCCAGTAGCGTATCCAGGATTTGGCGAAGGGGGGGATTAAAAAAAATTTCCATCGATAACTTAAAGTTGTGATAAATACACAATGGCTAGAGGCGTCGCACTATAGGTAAAACACGAGTTTTTTTTCAAAATCGTAGATCTTCGCTTAGAAAAGAGATAATGGAATGAAAATTTATTTTATCGTGAAGATAAATGATCATATAATATAGGAACACTATAGAGAAGTTACAACAACAATAACTTAACCCTCAAAATACCGTTCAAAATGTCACTTTTTTTTAATTTTGGATTTTGGCACCCATTCCACTAGAAAACACTATATTTAATACACCATTAGCACTGTTTCTGAAAGATTTCTCTTTATTTTATCTTAAGACTCGATTCTTGGGACATTGGATGCTGTACCCGAGTGGCCAGATTGGAAAAAC
>NW_016164184.1:7536-17926 GCF_001687245.7 Rhagoletis zephyria | reverse complement strand
TTTTTCCTTGTTTTTAATTCTCGTCCTTTCCATGAGACCTGTAATTGTGCAACTTCAGAGTCGCATTTCTTTGTAATTTCCCTTATTCGACAATAAAAATCCTTTACATGAAAATAAAAATCGTTGATTTATCTCACCTCTGAGAGGCGCAATTTGATTTTGAAATTTTTTTACCCCAAATCGCCCACTGTGCGCCGTCTGCATCTCCGTATGGCGCTGAATTTCCTCCTGCGTCAATCGCTTGAGGCGTACTCGCAGGGAACCGTCTGTGATATTTTCCGCAATGTAGCTTTCGCGGGCAAAATCTTCGCGTGCACCCATTTTCCCTCAAATTCGCGTTTTTGTTTCTTGCGAGTCGCAGACCGGTGCTTATATTAGTTTCCATTGCGCGATGAACTGTGCTTTTCCCGAAAAACGTTATGCCGATGTTTTCCTTTAATTTTCGACGAAAATTGCAGGACATTTCCACTTTTTAATGTTATTAATTCGCTTTATGTGTGTGTTTCTTTGTTTATTGCAGCTTTCTTGATCGGACAGTGCTGCATATGCGTACAGTTGAAAAGGGGGAAATTGCCTTATGTGGCCGTTTTTCATTGCTTCGGCCATGTACTTAGCAATTTCTTACTAAATTTCTTTATCACTTCACGTATTTATTTCTTCGTGGTTATTTGTTTTCTTATTATTTATAGATTAATTAATTCATTTATATATATATATGTTTTTTTAAGCGGATTATGCATTACCGTTCGCCGTTTTTACCTTTCTGGTATTGTCCCGCCCCTAACTCTTCCGTCGGGCGTTGGATTGTGCTTGGAAATGGTATTGTTGTTTGTGGTTTCGGCTCCATGGTAAATCTTTAGCTCACTTACATGCGCTCTTCTCGTCTTTCCTTGATGAGTTTTGTCCAACTCGACGATCACCGATGACACGAAGTTAATTAACCGATGGGGCCCACTATATCTGGGGGCTAGCTTGGCCGCAAAATTGTCCACTGCTTTGGATAGCTGATGTTCCTTTACCAGAACAAGGTCGCCTGCAGCCGGTCGCCACTGTTTTCTTCGCAGGTTGTAGTGCCGAGCCTGTTCGGTGGCTGCTCGTTACTGATTAAGCCGTACCGCTGCGAATATTTCCTTCATTTGTCCATTTGTTCAATTGTCGACTTTTCCTTTGGATTCACCACCTTCTGGCCGGTACCGAATATTTGTTCATCAAAGAGAGCGTTCGGTAATCTTGGATCTCTGCCTTGAACCACGTATGCCGGGATGCAACCCGTAGATTCACACACACTCGTATTTAATGCCAGTGTGAATTCTGGCAGCAAATCGACCCAACCACGTTGCTCCTTACCGATGAATTGCGCTATCATTCTCTTGCGGTGTGTATGGCGCAGTTAGCTGGTGCCTTACGCCGAGCTCATGTAAGACCTTCTTAAACCGTCCACTGGTAAACTGCGCTCCATTGTCCGTTATTAATACCTTTGGGACGCCAAACCAAGCCAAGATTTGATCGGATGAGGTATTCCGTCGTCGCTTTTCGGATTGCCCAAACCTCCACCCACTTCGAAAATCGGTCGGAGAAAACTATGATCATCGTGTTGCCGTGTCTTGAACGCAGGAGTGGTCCCACAAATTCGGCACATACCGTCACCCAAGGTTCTTCCGCAATTTGAGTGAGGATCTTACCGGCAGCTTGCTGCTGACTGGGCTTAGATATCTGACATGTATGGCATTCCCGCACGTACTTTCTTACGTCTCTGAACCTGCCGGGCCAGTAAACGCGTCATTGCCCGCGCAATTGATTTCCGGATACCCATATGCCCCGCACTTGGTATATCGTGGATTTCCCTAAGGACTCTGCTTCTCTGCGATGTCGGCACGCACAGCTTCCAGGGGGTCGCATCTCCATCGTCCATTTGTGTCGATATTCGCCTGTAAAGCCAGCCTCCTTCCACCACGTAGTCCGGAAACTTTTCGGGGTCTTCTCACCTCCGCCATTTTAGCCGTAAGCCATTTACAGTCGCCATTATCTTGTTCCATTATCCTCGAGCCGTGCTGCTTCTCCTGTGGTTGCCGCGAGAGCGCATCCGCCACCATGTTTAGCTTCCCTTTTCGGTACTGCAAAACGAATATTGTTGTAGCTCCAGCGCCCACCTCGCAACTCGACCTGATTGAGAGTCCATTAGAGCCTCGAATGCCTCCTGCTGTTCCTCGGACCACTTCCACTTGCTGCTTGTTGGACGCGTTGCCTAATATCATCGTCCAAGTGCTCGAAATATCGAGAGCTTAGGAAGAACTTTAGGAAGTCCTTCTTGAAGGAGTCCCATTCCTGCCAGTGCCTGTTATTATTCCGGAACCGAACCAAGGCCCTGTCTTTCAGCAACTCAGGCAGCGCTCGTGGGATCGAGTTACCATCGATTTCGTAGCCGTCCGCTAGTTCCTCGACTCGCTCGATAAAACTCTGGGAATCCTTACCGACGTCGTACCGGAAACCCCATTTTCGTACTCGGTCCATAGTGGTACATCGTACACCGGTGGTGGTCTATCTTGACGGAGCTTGATCGCTCCATATGTATTTTCGTCTTCACTTCCAGTACCTGGAGGTGGCAGTACACTGTTACCTGGTAGTGGTAGTCCGCTGGTCCCCTTAGGTGTTGCCAGTCGGCCGTGCATGCCGAAGGGCCAATTCAGTGAAGCGATCCTTAGTCCTTCGTTATCACAATCCGTCTAGATAAAGGTCGACAGACGCTTACGAAGCTCGTCCACTGTTGCAGAACTGTCGACGCCGAACTCGGTGGCGTATGTCAGTAGTTCCTCTCGGTTAAGGTAGTACACCCACGTCACTTTCACCATTGCTGCAAATTTTCTTCTTCGTACCCTCGTTGTCTTCTTGCTGATATACTGTTTGGTCTATTGTGGTTTTCTGGTTGACTTCTCGCTTACTTCGCTTTACTTTATCGTTGTTTTCTTGTTGATTTCTTAAAGTCCCTGCTCCGGCGCCATTTGTGACGAACTTTTGCAGTGCCGGGGTAAGCTAAGTTCATCCAGGGTTCCTTTAAATGGAAATTCCAACTCCTTTCTTCAAAATAATAAATCTTCATCTTCAATCCATTTACTCTTTTGTTGCTAAATCATTTAATTAGGAATTCCTATCAAGAACGATTAAAGGCAGTGGGAGTGAATATCCCTCCACTAACCTTACCCGCCAGCGGGAGTTGTAACCTCCGCCGAATATAAGACTAAACGCAAGTGAGGTGGAAACTCCCATGTGCGCTTCGTTTGCCAGTAGTGTGTGCCCACCGACAAGTAAGCCTGCTTATTAGCGACTGCTTAACTTTACAAAATATTTCCTCGCTTTTATGCTCTTCTGCGCGCAGGAAGACTTCTACAATAACAATGCTTAACTACTAACAATTGAATACTGAGTTTAGTGGTGTATGGTTTATACAATTCAACAAGGATATGTAAATTCAATACAATTCATTTTAATAAATATAATATAATTCAATTTATATAAGTAAATGTAATACAATTCAATTTAACTAATTCGATTCAAATACTTCAAATAATTCAGTTTAATTACATGCTTATTTTAGGCAACATACATACATACATATAGCAATATTTCATATACAAATAAATAACGTTGTGGGGACTCCAAAGCCCCCGGATTCGGGTCCTCACACGAAGTCTTTAAAAATCACGCAACCCATCGTTTTGACTCGCTGCGCACAGCCAAGAGTGTTTATTTTGCAGGTTTCTTTTTTAACTTGGCGCTGGCCTTTAGGGCATTATGCCTTACGATAGCTTGGCTGGCCGCATCCGTAGCAAACCGAACGCGTTTGTGAACAACTGGAAGCTAAAGGTCCTACCGTTCCGCATTTGTAGCAACGCCTCGAACTACTCTCTTATGCATTTAGGGAAGCCTTGCGTTTTTCATCATCGACCTTTGCTTGATTGGGTAGGTTCATATCGGGTTGACGGCCCGAACGTACCTTTTCGTAGATGAGGATTTGACCTTTTAACTCCTGCACGGTCTTCGCTTGGCACAGATTGCTTTTGTTATCCCTGAAATCGGGAATACCCTCGACTAGTACTCGATTAAACTCCTGTCGTCTAAATTAATAAGCTTTCCAATCTCAATGAGGCTGTACAAGTATTCGCGAAAGTCCTCATTGGGGCTATTGCGGCGATTTTTAAGTGCACGATGTACTTCAATGGAAGTCGAGACAGTTCCAAATTCTTTTTTCAGGGAACGCTTTAATGAGCCCCAGTCTGCTACACCGCGCTGGCTACGAATAAACATTTTTGCCGCACCCTTTAGAAGCTGTTTGCTGTAGATGTATGTACTTTTGCAACTCGTCCCATTACCGCAATTCCGTTTTCCCCAAATACGTCTACCCATTATTCGATGGTATGATAACCGGATCCACTTAAGGTCAACATGGAATTCTCAATCTCATGTAATGTGAAAACTGCACGCCTACTATCTACTAAGCACCCAATACCTACTGCCCGTGACTCAACACTTTATACCGATTCGCTATCATCGCCGGAACCATCATCATCGCTTACAGTCAGGCCGAAGTGTTCGCATAGTCGGTCCTGTAGGTTCGCCTTCCGTCCAGTTGTTGAAAGATTTAACCCATTTAATCTACCTTTAAATTCTTCACTGTCAACCCAAATATCTGCCCGCGGTCTATTGTAAATACAATCGTTTTGCTTTGTTTTCTTTTGATACAAATTCTTATTGGAATTCTGTTTCTTTTATTTCTCGTTTTATGTGACAAATTTATTCCCAAAACTTATTTTCCTATTTTCTTTCCGACAACTGACTACACACAAACATTTGTATCAACCATTAACTACATACAAGCATGTGTATTAAACGCTGCATATAATGTGTTGATTCCGCATTTGCTTCTTTTAATTTTCTTTCCTCTGTGCTCTGCTCTCACGTTGCTTGAAGACTCAGTGTTTGACACAATATAACCAGTAAACAACCTTCGGTGAATTTGGCGACTGCCTTCCTCGGGGATGAATATGCTAGGGATGAAATTATTGGTACACACGCCTTCCAAGCACGCAGGGTTGCTTTTAAGAAACAAAAAATAATTAACTCCAAATAGTTTCAAAAAGTATAGTGTAAAACGAAATGTATTGAATAATTCCACATAAAATGGTATACATAAATGACGCATTTTCTAAACGATTTAAATTAAACGCATTTGCGAATTGATAGAAAAGTACTACGGATTGTAAATTTTTGTTAACTATGAGGTGAATGAAAATTTTCAACTCGGCCTGATGGTTTGGTTTTATTACTAAGGGCCGGTTACTCAATGTCTGGTTAACGCTAATCCTCGGTTAAACATAGTTATCGACGTTACCGACTCGCTGTTGTACGCATGGAGTCGTAGACGTCGATAACGATGTTTAACCGCAGATTGGTGTTAACCAGACATTGAGTAACCGGCCCTAAGGCGTCTAATAAATTCATGGCTTTTAGTTCTAGAAGAATAAATGTCAGTAAAGACAAGTCTTTTTTGTATAATTTCTGATTTTAATTGCTCAACTTCTTTTGAACCAGAGCAACTTTCAAAAATTTCCAACAGTAAAAAGTTACGAATTGGCACAGCAGAAATGTAAAATTTTCTCGCCATAATAAAAAGTTTTTTCAACATGGAACTTTTCTACTAATTGACATGAAATTACTATCCCAACGCTCGGAGCGCTGCCACTGAGGGCCTTTGCCAACTGATTAAAAAGAGAAAATTTGGAAAGACCAAACAAAAATTTTGAGATTTCTCGTTGTGAATACGAATGCCATAGTTTTTACCTAGCTCGTGGGACTACGCAAAATTTTGACAGCTTGTAAATATGTATACACATAAAGTTGTTGGCGGTAATAAGGAGTCAAAATTAAAATGGAGAAAAGAACAAAAAGCGTAGGTTAGTTGTCAGTTATAAAATAAATCCAATTTATTTGCGAATATTTGTTTATTCTTTTTATTGAAAGGCAACCACTCGGAAAAGCTTGTGTTAATTATATTAATAACAGAACCTGGCAGCTCGCACGTTGTCTAAATTCTCAAGTAACATAAAGTCCACAAAAGAATAAGTACGCCATGTATAAATTTTAACAATACACAAAAATAGAGCTTTCGCTCGAGCGTTTGTTTGGTTTTTCAACACCATTTATAATTTTCTTTTAATAAAATCACGATTTGACAAATACTTAAATTTATTTATCTAATAATAATACAGCACACAACCCTGAAATCTAAGAAAAAGTCTGAGGAAGGCCATTAAATAGCAGCACACAACCCCGTGCCTTCCTCAGGAGTGAATATAACTACAACAACAACGACTACTACAACAACAACCCAAAAAGGTTGCTTACTGCCTATACTGTGGTGTTTGATCAAGAATGAAAGAATACCACCCAGCAAAACCAGCGTGACCGAAACTCCAATACGCAGTTCAAAATGGCTCCTTGATAGGGATGCAAATTTTGAGCAGTAACATCGATACATCGATGTTTCGATGTATCGGAGAAAGGAACATCGAGGCTAAAATACAACGCCAGAGAAACATCGAAATATCGATGGTTTCCGATGTATTTTGCAATTTGTTAATTTCTAGTTAAATTTAAAGAAATATTGAATACTTCAAAAATTATGAATGTATTTTCCTGTATTTTACTATCCTTTCTATTATTACAATCAAAATGCATACCATCGTAAGTTCGTGCGGGCCTAAAGATCCGAGGCCTGATCTTGTTGAAATTGTAAAGGGTGTTTGGTTCTGTTTTACCGGCTAGGTTATAAACATTCAGTTCAAATTTATTTGATTTTATGTTTGTAGGCTAGTCTGATCTTTTCAGTTCTGGTGCGAATAAAACTACTTTATTCCACTTTTCACCCGACGTTTCGCTAAAACTTTTTTAGCATCCTCAGGGGTAGTGTTTATTTCAAGGAATGAAACCGAAACCGAAACCGTAACCGTTTAAAACCGTTTCGTTTTTCAAAACCGAAACCGAAACCGTAACCGTTATCTTGACCTGGAAAGGAGCGAAACCGAAACCGTTTCAAGCACAGGTTTCAATCGGTTTCCAGAAATTTATAAAAATCAGCTGCAGGATCTAGCAACCAAAATTTTTTTTCTTCAGTAGCCGTTTCAAAAAAAAATTACTTGCATGACAAATTTGTTGACTAGTATGTGGATAGCCTTAATTTTAATTCTTATATATCGTGTCTTATGGCAACACTGATAAATGCACTGCAATTCAAGGCGAATTTATACAAGGCGGCACCGCCGCGGTAGCAACAATACAAAAACAACAATGCCATGTATTTTGTATTACGGGTGTTATTGCAAAATCTCAATTCGCCCCAAAGTTTACATGTGTTTTGGTTTTGCTCTTCATGGGTGTGCTGCCAAATCAATAAAAGCAAAAACATAATACACGTAAGGCGACTAAAATTAGAAGAAATCAGCTGATTGGATAACACCACCAGGGTTAGAACTCTACTACGATCGTAGTAGATCTAGTACGGTTCTTGGAGAAAATTTGAAATTTACTACGCTACTCAGCTTTACCTACAATTTGCTACGATTTTCTTTCGAAAATAATAAAGTGCGCTTATTGCAGTATCTGAACTCAAAAATGTTCAAGATATAAAATTGTTTTTCTTTTTAAATTTTACAGACATTTACTTTTAATAAAAACGTGAAACGATGAATTCAGATAATTTTTAAGGTAAATACTATGGACCGTATGAATAAGAAGTAAGCAATTGCTTTTGCTTAAAATTTCAAACCATTTACTTAAATTTGATTGAATAAATCGAGTAAAGGTCTGAAATTTTAAGAAAAAGCAATTGCTTAGTTTTTATTCATATGGTCCTATATCGAAAAATAAATAATCTCCTAAAGGTATTTTTTCTGGGAAATGGCATAACTTAATTTCTCCATGATAATTATAGTTGAAACGTAATTTTTAAGATAATTTTTGCCACTCGCATGCTGAAATATGTAACACTTGCTTAAAATAGTAGAGGATAACTCTAATCTTAAAAATTAAAAACTGATTTGGTTCCTTACATTAGTTAAAGAGAGATTGCCTCCAAGTTGTAGTGGGCTAAGTTCTAGAGAAACAATTGGAAAATAGCGTAACGTAACATCAAAGAAGGATCGGCAGTCATTTTTGCGTACTTAATTTAAAAAAAAGCCGGCTTTTGATTATGACGTTCGCCAGCAAAAGTGCGACACAAAAAAAAATCTAGTACTGAACTTTATTTCCTGCTACGATTTTTCACGTCATTTACTCCGATTTAGGCTTGCCTTCGTTCCAACCCTGAACACCACCTGGTATAAATTCGCTTTGCTGCAATTCATTTTCTTTTGAGTCTCTCAAGTTTTCGTTGTTGGTCGAACCAGAAGTTCTAGTTTAACGTTTTAAGAAAATTTAAAAGAATTCTGAGAGCGATAAATTTGTCTCGTCCAAAATGCCAAGATTAAAAGACAATCCATGTCGGCATTTGTTTGAGTATTGCGCTCAAACAAAGAAAAGTGTGTGCACAATTAAAAAAGACAAAGACGTGCTATGCGGCGCAGCAATACAAGTAAATAAGTGACTACAATTTATTATTTATCGAATTCCAAACAATGATTATAAACTTTGTTTTATTAATATTGATATATACTTAGGGCACGGTTAAGTTATTTGCCCAATGATTTCGGGTTATTGTGTTCAGATGGGTGACCGATCCAAGCAAGATGGTTGACCCGATACACACACTTGTAGTTAAGGGTCTAATCTCTTTTAAAAACTTAATTTTCTCATTTTCGGTCACTTATAAATTAATAAATTCGATTTAAAATATGTATGCACTTTTTTGTGAATTTCGGAGTGAGTTCTGCGGAAAAATACTGTGGATCGCTACGCGAAAAGTGCTTGCTCAAAAATATTGTGGCCAGCGTGGCCAACTCGAAAAGGTGTTATGCACCAAAATAATATGGATGGCGTAACCCGAGTTTACATTTTCTCTGTCAAATGCTCATTTTACCGCATTTTAAAATGATCTGTGGAAGGGTTAGGGGGACAGGTATGACTTTTGACTGTTTAAACTGTGCTCTTTCTAGTGCGTGGGGTATCAAGAGCCACGCCTCACCCGCTCCGACCATTAGCCCCAAAACAGTGGGCAAATAAGTAAACTCCCAATACTTTTTTTTTACAAAAATAAATATTTTATGAATCCCAATATGTATATTGTATTTACGTTAATTTTAGGGCGACCATGGGGACAATTTATCTCGTCATGTCAAAAATGCACATCCTGAAATATATACAACAATAATGGCCAATAGCACTACAAAGAAGGGAACAACTGAAGCAGCTGAAGATTTGAAAATCAGAAAAATCACCGATATATGGGCGCCAAAGATTTCAGTCGAACTGTCGAAACAAGCAGTGCGGGAGGCGTGTCTTGAAATTTGTTCAGTGAATGGGAGACCTTTTTCGATCATTAACGACTCGGGATTCCGGAAAATTCTCGAGCCTGTTTTAAAACCTTTGGGATTGACAATAAATGAACACAATATCAGAGATGGAATAATCGAAAAATCGCGAACCGTACAAAAGCTCATTAAAAACGATATAGAAGGAAAGCTGTTATCGTTAAAATTAGACTGCGTAACCATTTTGAACAAATCGTTCTTAGGTACAATCATATTTATTTTATTACGAAAGTTTGATTTTTATATGCCCGGTTCATATATGTTATACTTCAATGGTACTAGACTGTCTCGCTTTGATTTCGGAATGCTTACACATTGAGAAGTTAGCTTACTACCAATATAGAAGTATTACATATATGGCCCAGTGGGACCAATCAATTTTAAATTTATCAGCCTGTTAAAATTTAAAATTACGTAATTTTGTTCGGAAAATTTGTCATTTTAAATTTTAACAATCTGAGAAATTTTAAAATTGATTGGTGAATCTGGGGAATATAATAATATTTATACATGCATATACGAATATAGGAATTAACATGCAATTCATCGGAAACGATTATAAAATTCAGTTACGATCTTTATCATTGGAAGAAGTCCATGAAAGACACACAGCTGAAAATTTGAAAAAACTCATTAAGCACACGCTTTCAAAATTTGATATTCATGTTAATCGCATTTTCACTTGCACTACTGATAGTGGAGCAAATGTACTGAAAACTGTTAACATTTTGAACTTGGCCGATGACAACGAAGAAGAAATGGAGCCTGCAGAAGAAAATGAAGATCATAGCGTTGAATCTTTGGTTAATGTCGAGCTTCTTGACATTGTTGCAGCTGAAACATCTGATGAATGCATAGGTAAAGAGTTCCTT
>NW_016164184.1:2930-4426 GCF_001687245.7 Rhagoletis zephyria | reverse complement strand
TTAAAGTTGAGAGCCGTTCTTTTCTTTTCTGCGATCCCATCACTGAGGAAACGTTGTTTTCTGATAAAATTATTTATTTCCAACTGATTTAAGGCGTATTTTAGTTGTTTTTGGGCATTATTTAATAGGTATTTTGTTGTTTTGATATTGATGTTGGTTTGCGTTATTTCTATATTTAAGATTTTAATTAGAAAACTCCGTTTTGTCTTTTCAATTTGTTGTTTTATCCTATCAGAGTCGGTATTTACTTCTAAGTTTTTGATTGAATTCTTCAAGTGGTTGGGGATAAGTCCATACCTTTTACATTCTAATAAGAATTTCAAATCTTCTTTCTGATTTGCTAATTTTTGATTTTGTTTGCTGTAATGTTTGAGATTAATACATGTATTCTCCCCGTATTTGTATCTCATGTGTTTGCAAAAGTCCTTCATTTTGTTCCTTGTATTTTTATTGGTGACAGGAATAAACAAAAATATCGGCAGGACTTCCGAGATTGAAATCTATCTTTTTTGTCCGATCAGTTCAAATTTATTTTATTTTATGTTTGTAGGCTAGTCTGATCTTTTCAGTTCTGGTGCGAATAAAACTACTTTATTCCACTTTTCACCCGACGTTTCGCTAAAACTTTTTTAGCATCGTCAGGGGTAGTGTTTTTTTTATTTGTTACAACAAATATACAAAAATACAAAAAAACACACACATTAAGTATTAACCGAAAAAACAAAAATGTATACAAGAATGCTTTTAATCTTAAAGTTAAGTTAACCAACGTCCATGTGTGTGATGAAGATGTTTTAGTTTCGTTTGATGTCATTTCCCTATTCATAAATATACCAACGACATTAGCTTCGAGAATAATTATGAATAAGTGGGACCTAATTCAACAGAAAACTTCTATTCCAAAAAAGAAATTTTACGAAATAATAGACTTTTGCCTCAAGTATAACAATTTCTTTATGTTCAGCAACAAACTATACGCACAAACATTTGGAATGCCCATGGGAAATCCAATTTCACCAACAATCGCTGACATTATCATGGACAACCTACTGGACAACACCATCACTGAGCTGAAAGAAAAATTCAACATTGACATAAAGTTTGTAACAAAATACGTGGACGACATCTTCGCTATTATCAAACGTAATGACGCGAATATTATTCTAGATACTCTTAATAAATACCACAATAAACTGAAATTTACTATGGAAATTGAAAAAGACTCAAAAATACCATTTCTAGATGTTTGTATTTATCGAGAAAAGCAAAACCTCCCTCTAGACTGGTACTCAAAACCAACCTCCTCTGGACGCCTGATAAATTACTTCTCATCTCAACCAAGAAAATATAAAATTAACACCGCAAAAAACTTAATCCACAAAATACTGACGATAAGCCACACACAGTTTCATGACGCCAATATAGAGAAAATAACCAACATCCTAAAAAACAATAATTATCCTGTCAAATTAATACACGAACTCATAAATCAGGAA
>NW_016164184.1:0-2905 GCF_001687245.7 Rhagoletis zephyria | reverse complement strand
TTAAAGTATAACTTTCTTGTTGATGTAGTATATAAAAAAGTAGTATTGTTGTAGTATTGAAAAAAATTTTCTACTGCGGAAAAAATCGTCAGATTACCAGTATTCGACCCTAATTTAACTGTAATAAACGCTTTCGATCGAAAAACGTGTTACATATGTTTTTTCTGAGTTACGCTTTTTTTTAATGTTCAGTGGCCCAAGTTATGCAAAAAAAACCCCTTTTAAAAATGTAATTTTCATTTCGTAAAATAGTGTTTTTATACGAGTAGTATTTAGTTCCTTCAAACGATGTATTTCAATGTGCATACAATATGAAAATTTTGTACAAAATTCCTTAGGCGCCGAACGCCGCCGCCGCCGCCGCCGCGCCGATATTTTCGTAACTCGGCGGCGGCGCGTGTGAAATGACAAAGAACGGCGGCGGCGGCGGCGTGGCCCGGCGGCGTATACCTCTACTACAGACAACATTGCGGCCGCATACATAACTTGTTTACAAAAATGAAATTTTCAGTACTGACAAAACTACCACATCAAGTGGTATGGATATATTTTATTTCTTAGTGATTAAGTATTTATACATATACATATCTATGTTTGAATATCTAAACAATGTAAGTTGGTTTGTCATTAAATTCAATTTGTTTTTATATATGTATACATTTTTGTTTTTTCGGTTAATACTTAATGTGTGTATTTTTTTGTATTTTTGTATATTTGTTGTAACAGATAAAATAAACACTACCCCTGAGGATGCTAAAAAAGTTTTAGCGAAACGTCGGGTGAAAAGTGGAATAAAGTAGTTTTATTCGCACCAGAACTGAAATGATCAGACTAGCCTACAAACATAAAATAAAATACACATTCAGATTCAATCCAACAATTTCATTGAGCTCGGGCCATTTTTTATGAATAATGTTGTGGAAAAGCAACAATAATTTACAAATATAAGAAGTTATAGCTGCTATTTGGGAGATCACCACATCTACTAATCAGACTTCTTAAACCGCGGTCACTGAGGAGATGTGGTGATCTCCGAAATAGCAGCTTTAACTTCTACCTTTTGTAAATTATTGTTGACTTTCAGTAACACTTTTCATAAGAAACTGCCTCAAGCTCAACAAAATTGTTGAACATAATGCTCTGCACACTTAGGACGCGACTGACGACTGACCACACGACAATAGCGTTTTATCTGCATTATCTTTGCTCCCGTCGTCGGCTACTTGATTACAATGACTGCGCTAGCTACAACTTCTCCCGCCATATTTTATTTGACATTTGTGTTTTAAACGTATTTGCTGCGATTCCGTGAGAAAAATTTTATATTAATTTCGTTCCAATTTTCGATAAATATCTGGTAAATACGCATAAATCATTAATATTTTTCAAATCTTTCATATATATTATCATTGATTACAGGAGTAATGAATAATCCCTTGCGTTTAATACAGTTTACGACTGCAATTGCTAAAATTGTACAAATTGTACATTTCGCATATGAGGCGTACAGTGAGCTTAATAAAAACAGGAGAAGATGGTGGGTGCGTCCTGTGAATTTAACCCGGGAGGAGGAAGGTTTTTTCATGGTTTGCCTTCAACAGCTGAAAGGTAGAGATGAAGAACACTTCTTCAAGGCGACGAGAATGAGTGTTGCANCGGGAGATAGGTTTTTTCATGGTTTGCCTTCAACAGCTGAAAGGTAGAGAAAAAGAACACTTCTTCAAGGCGACGAGAATGAGTGTTGCAAATTTCGACTGCTTGCTATCCATTTTGAAGGAAAAGTTGCAGAAATACTCCAATAGAGAAGCGATAGACCCAGAAACCCGGCTGGCCGTAACAATATTGTAAGCATGATAATAAGTATTTACGAAATACATATGTATGTGTGTATGTCGATTTTCATTTTACATACATTTATACATTTGGTATTTTCAGTTATTTGGCACAAGGATGCAACATTCATGTCCTGGCTTGGACATTTAAATTGGGTATTTCAACGGTTCGTAAAATAATATACGAAACTTGTGATGCTATTTGGAGCGAATTGCATGAAATATATGTATCGCCGCCAAACACAACGGAACTGAAAACCATCGCGGAGAAGTTCTACATAAATTGCTTGGGAGCAATTGACGGTAAACATATACATATAACCCGTCCTGCGAATAGTGGCTCTTTGTACTATAATTACAAAAAGACATTTAGCATCGTGTTGATGGCTGCATGTGATGCAAACTATTGGGCAATTCACAAGGTGTTGTGAAGTTATATTTTCCTAACAAAAGTTGTGTTAAAACACGACGGTTGTGAACACCTGTTACGATTATTTATTATATCTCAGCACTTAACCTCACATAACACCGAATAAACATAGGTTGCAGAGTTGTATCGTCATGTGTTATTTTTCTTCACAAAACAATAACAACATTTTTACAACTGTCATGAAATATCATGACTTCACGACAAACACGACAAATACGACACCTTGTGAATTGCCCATATGTTTTTACGTATGTAGATGTCGGTGCTTTGGGAAGCCAAAGCGATGGAGGCGTGTTTGCGCGAAGCAGCTTCGGGAAACAAATTTTAGACGGAACTTTAAATGTTCCTGGTGATGCATATTTACCAGCCACGATGAATCTCTTTCCACATTACTTCGTGGGAGACAGCGCATTCCCACTTAGACCAAATTTAATGCGACCATTTCCAGGGCATAATTTAACGCCAGACAAGGACAGGTTCAACACAATGTTGTCTAAGGCTCGGGTTCATATTGAAAACGCTTTCGGTATTTTAGCCAACCGGTGGAGANGGCCAACCGGTGGAGAATTCTGCATACACGTATTAGTGCTTCTTCTAGTAATGCGGATAAGATTGTCTTGGCCATAATTGTACTTCATAACTT
>NW_016164183.1:23866-32874 GCF_001687245.7 Rhagoletis zephyria | reverse complement strand
CCTGTGATTGAAATGGTTTCGGTATCGTTCCTTTTCAAGTCAAGATAACGGTTACGGTTTCGGTTTCGGTTTTGAAAAACGAAACGGTTTTAAACGGTTACGGTTTCGGTTTGGGTTTCGGTTTCATTCCTTGATTAATACATACCTACATACATTCGTAAATACGAATTTAAATATTAGCATCGATGTTATTTTAAAAATTCAAATTCGTTAAATAGTTTGAATATTCAAAAGCAGCCTACTGAGATTTGAAAATATTAACGTAAACGTTATTAATACATACATACTTCCGCAAATATGAATGTATGTAAATCTTAGCAACAATGCTATTTTAAAAATTCAAATTCGTTAAATAGTTTGAATATTCAAAAGCAGCCTACTGAGATTTGAAAATATTAACGTAAACGTTATTAATACATACATACTTCCGCAAATATGAATGTAAATCTTAAGTTGCGTTCCCTAACTGGCAAGAAGTTGCAAGAACTTACAGGATTTTACCAGAAAGCGTTACCGTACTCGGTTCTCTGGCAAAGTAGGGGAAAAATGGGAGAGTAAAATCGGTCCTCTCTTAGTCAGAAGTTGCAAGATTTTACCCGAAGAATTTTTGCTGGTAAAATGTGGTAAAATGTCAAACCACCAGCTGTTCAAATGATTTCAAATTTTAATAAGGAAAAACAAAAGTGCGTCTGCATTTTCACCTTATTAAATATATCCTAGCAAAGAAATGTCAAGTTTTGTAAGTATTTTTGTGAAATTTGCTGGTGTATTTGAGCAAAATTTAGAAGAAGAAGATGATAAAAAACTGCTATGTAGTTTTACCAGTTTTCACCTGAAAAGCGTTCCCGTACTTTTTGGTTTTTCTCTCTTACTCTGAGAGCAATTTTGCTTTTTGACAGTTTTACAGGTTTTATCCAGAAAAGTTGGGGAACGAAACTTTAGCATCAAAGCTATTTCAAATATCGCTAGCTTAGAGTGCAAAGTTGCTAAGTCCAGTTTTTTCAATTGTACAGGAGACACAAAAAACGTTCGTAAGTAATTTTCTTTAAGTATTTTGCAAAACTTTGAATGCAATGTTTCGCGTTTTTCATTTACCCTTTACTACAAAAAAAAAATAATAAAAAAGTCTGATTTTTTACAAATTTTGTAGACTTAGCAAATTCTTACTTTTTTCTTAAAATTTTTTTCTTGGACTTAGCAAATTTTCCATGAATTTTTCCAATATGTGCAATACGAAAAATCCATCTCGTAGGTAAAATTTAAGAAACAATTTGTTAGAACAAATGGTTTAGGTTCTTTTAATAATAATAATAGTAACACAAGGGAACAGTGATTTTGTTGCATCAAATGTTAAAGCTGTTTGATAGACTTTTTTATGCTGATTACTATAAGTGACCATCAATTCAAGGTGCAGGGATGGTATTTTCAGGGATAGTAGTCGAGATTTCTAGCTTTAATTTAAGCATAATATGACCTTTAGTTTCTTTGCTATGGCTTCTAAAATATTGCAAAAAACGCGATTTTTTGACACTTTGACCTCGGTTTTTTTCCAAATCTAGAGCTGATGGAGACTTTATACTTACGGATTCGTAATCAGCATAAAAAAGTCTATCCAAAACAGCATTAACATTTGATGCAACGATATTGTTTCCCATTATTTTTCCCTTGTGTAATAGATTGGCGCTTATACATATGTTACTGTTTGGCCGAGCTTCTCCTCCGATTTGTGGCATGCGCCTTGATGTTGTCACACAAAGGGAAGGGACTTACAGTTTTACGCTGTTTTTCTTGGCAGAAATACACTCGGAGGTTTGCCATTGCCTGTCGAGGGGCGACCGTTGTTAAGGATAAACCTTCTCTTCTAAATTTGTTTATAATGTTGCTTTGACCAGGGCTTGAACCCAGGCCCTGCGCAGTGGCAGCGCACACTGTTTACCACTACACCACAGCGGCCGTTCTTTTACGATCCCATTAATGGGATTTTCAGTTCAGACTAAATATATTTTCTGAAAAAGAAGATTGCGAATTTTTTATATACATATTTTTAATTGGAAACGTAGTTGCGAAATTGTTTATTATAAACAACAACTTATACATTAAAATAATAATGAACAAACCATTATTGGTAGATTAAATTAATAGTATTGTTCGCTGAAACTAAACTACACACCAAAAAATCATTCATGTGGCAAACTATCGTAAAAACTATGATGGTCTTTAGGCAAAGTTGCTTTTAAATAATGCAAATCTTCGTTCTTTCTTGCTGTAATTCGGCGTCTGCCTTGGTGAAGTTGCCGCAAATTGGACCACTGTAACGGGACTATATTTTTGTCTAATCTTTGAGGAAGAGTTTTCCATGGATCTGAAAACCTAAGTTTAAAAATATTTCACCGGTTGGTGTGTATCTGATACCACGAACATCCGTTACTTTGGCATCACCTTTACCACGTCCAGGACGAATATTTTTACAAAACTGTACGTTATTAAATGTTTTAAAAAAGGTGTGATCCAAATAAAGAACATCGTATGGTCTAGGTTTTGACGAGCAGCTTTACATACTTATATTATCATTATTATTATTATCAATCGATTATCAAACCGATCGAGTAACATTTACCAAAGTTATATCGAAAAACTTAAGTTGATCTCCAGTTTTTTCTAAAAAAAAAATCTCTTCAATTATAAAGAACCTTTAAATGAAAGAACCGGATTACAGAAAAGTGTGCCAGGGAGCGACTTCTTTCGTTCAAGCTGAATGCAAAGCAATATCGTCCAATTGGAGAGTCCTCTAAAGGATTTTCCAGGATATGTTATGTAAGACTATTTACCTATCTACAGTTACTTTTTCTCATAATGGAATTAACTAAAATATTTATGTAAACACTTGTTGCACGTCCCCTACTTTCATATAACGNAATGAAACCATTCCGCACCAGTTTTCAAGACTGCAAAAATGGACTTAAAATGGGCGTTTCTCACCCTAATTGTAATGTATGTAAATACTTATATGTTTGAAACTACTATTAACTTGTCGAACGATTCCTAATCTTTGACAATACATTCATTCACCACGATCTTGAAAACTGACCAAATCGGCGTGACCAAGTCCATGGTAATTTTAATATTATATAAACATCCGAAGGTATTAAAACGTTTGAAATAAATCTCGTCTCACTTTTTTGTATATTTCACTTGGTTGCTGAAGTAATGAAGAATTGAAAATTCATAAGGGAAAATCATAGTTTTTGTAAGTTTTATCTTAATATCTCAAAAACGTGTAGACTTATTGAAAAATGATAAATGTACGTGAGGTACTAAATTTAATAGCCCTTAATTTTGTATATCGTCCTGTTTATAACAATAACGCATTCCATAGATATTACAAGCCAAAGTTTCATTTTCAAAATTCATACACTTTGATTCNTTGCCAAAAATCAACGCGATTTTCTAGCAACTTTGAACTTGCACTTTGTTATACTAAATTTGAATGGGGTATAAAACTGCATACCTAGAATTTTTCTAAATCTGAATAAAAAGTTGCAAATTAGTGTGCAAATTTAATCAATTTTCCTGAGTTTTGCACAAAGTTTAGGGATTTTATTATTATGTTTCCTGGTGTAGAATGAACAATATTTTTATAAAAAATTATCGGAAATAAATTAGAATAAAGAACTTCAAATATTCCGAAAAATTCACTGTGCCAATACTTCTGTTCGACACTGTACATACATTCGTAAATAAGAATTTAAATCTTGTACTACGTTCAAATTGACGAGCTAAACATGTTAAATGCGCTTGAACCAGTTAAATGAACAAAACATGTTCATAAACAAGTTAAATCGCATGCAATTGTTGTTGGAAAATTGAACCAGTTAAATCATTTAACTCGTTTGAAAACCAGTTGAGCGCAGAGTTGTATCAGAAAGCTTTCTGCTCCGGCCAATCAGAAAGACAAAAGCTTTCATTTGACACGCCAACGTTCACAAAAATTATGTTCTGAAAAATATTAAAAATTAAAAATCATCAAAAAATATCAAAATTTTATGCATGTCTGTCCGCCAAAAAAGAGTCCCTAGCGGTAATTAGTAATTTTCCATGAGGTCTCATCGTACGCAGAGATAAATAATGCATACGAACTAAACATTTTGAGGTCTCTAAGTAATTCGTATGCTTTAATATCATGAGGCAGACATTCGCACAAAACAAATTGAAGCACAAAAACTTGATTTTAAATCTTTTTTTTAGAATTTTTATTGGTAATCAAACAACCGTCAAAGTTAAATCCAAATGTTCAATGTGAACGATTGTGTTTTCCCAAAAGCTCTTTTCCATTTAACAAGTTAAATGGGGCCAATTTGAACGTAATATTAGCATTGATGTTATTTTAAAAATTCAAATTCGCTAAATAATTTGAATATTCAAAAGCAGCCTACTGAGATTTGAAAATATTAACGTAAACGTTATTAATACATACATACATTCGCAAAACTTGCTTATGCATGCTGAGCATCTGCTTATGAAAAGGACGACGAGACAATAATATTTTTTTCCTAGACTGAGCTCGAAGNTTGCCACCACCTTGTATAAATTCGCCTCGTGCAAAAACAAAATGCAAGACTTTGCCATGCTAAACACTGTGGCGAAGCGAGAGAGTTATATGGACAAATATGAGCCACTATGATTCAATTGATTCATGTGAGCCCTACGGCATCAACTGAGTTACTGAGTTACATTTTTTTTGGACAGGGAGTCTGAGTTACCGATTCACTTAAAGGAATCAACTCAATAACTCAACTCTGAGTTGAGTTACCCACCTCTAGCTCGAAGGCCAAGAACTACATACGTCATTGCAAAGCATGCACAATCTTCAAACAAAACTCCAGTTCATAAATCATGGCTGCGTTACCGCCTGAGCATTCAAATTTCTCCTTACCATTTACCTACACGGGGTTGGATTTTGCAGGTCCTTTGGACGTTAACTCATCTACCCTGAGAAAATCCCCAGTGCTCAAAGTCTACGTTTGCGTATTCATCTGTTTTTCGACCAAGGCTATTTACTTAGAGCCTTACTCAGATCCTTCTACGAAAGCATTCCAGGCAGGATTCTCTCGTTTTGTAGAAAGACGCGGTCTTCCACAACGCCTCTTCTCCGACAATGGCTAAAACTTTGTGGGCGCCAATCGCGCCTTCCAACAAGATTTTAAACGATTGCGAGGAATGCTCAGATGATATTCGATCTAACTATACGCTACATGGTTTCGATTGGCATTTTTTGCCACTAAACGCTCCTCACATGGGCGGACTTTAGGAGACTGCGGTAAAAAGCTTCAAGCTCCATTTTAAAAGTATTGCGGGAAATCACTCGTTCACCTTCGAAGAACTGGCTGCATTACTGGCACGTATCGAAGCAGTTCTGAATTCGCGACCGCTTTCTCCTATGTCCGAAAGTCCTCAAAAGTTGCTTGCTCTAACTCCTGGTCATTTTCTGCGTGGTGCGCCTCTCCTGGCAACCCCATAACCTATAGCCGCTGATAACCTTCCACTACAGAATAGATGGGTGAAATTAAAGATCTTACACCAACGGCACAGTCTCCGCTGGAAAGAGGAGTACCTGAAAGAACTTCACCAAAGGTATAAATGGAAGGCTCCACAAAAAAACCTCACTGTAGGCGATTTTGTTGTCTTAAAAAACGAATTAATACCACCAAATGAATGGTGCTAAGGCCGAATAGAGAAGGTATATCACAGTACCGTACGACGATGCTCGTCTTCTGACGTTTGCAAGCAATGCGGACAGCAACACCACACTCTACTGCACCGCGCCGTGCCAGGGGAAAGGGTAAATGCCAAGACGTCTTCGCATCCGCCAACGGGAGGGCCGTCTAGGGCAGAGACGTGCCGTCAGCTTAATGTTGCCATCAATGCATTGACCAAATTGCGGGAAAGCCTTGCACTGGTGCAACTCGGCCGGTATGTTTAAGGGACTTGCGCTCCCTTAAATTTTCCTAAAGTTTATGCATCCCTGCACCACTTTCAGCTAACAACATCCCTTCTTAGCTGGAAGTTTGAAAGGTGCACGGGAATCCAGTTCCAGTGTTGCCTATAAAGGCAGCCGCCACATTGACATCTACCTCTTTTTGCAATTCATCGGAGCATCAATCCACATCGAGGATCCCCTGGCCGTTTTTGCATAACATCAACGCGGGACTTATCATAATCAGCGTAACTTAATTTACCTTACCAACTTCTATTTGGAAATTAATTTGTTTTATTGTAATCTACAATAATATCCATTTGTAACTTGCGGTTACTTCTTTATTTTGAACTTAAAATCTTGTACAACTTGTATAACTTAAAACTTTGAAAATCTTGTAATTTACATTTTTTCCATTTGTATATACATACATTCAAATCTAGTTTCATTCATTCACATTCCTTTTCATACTATCGTTCACACACTCACATATCGATTATTATTGTTAATTAGACTTAAGAGTTAAACTTGAATTAAACGTACAAACATATATTGAAAACCAAAACCTACAATCTCGTCAATTCGTAAACAAATACTACATCAGAAAGTATTAGAATTATGGAAGGTGTAATTGCATCAAATCTTAGCGATACAGTTTCACCACAATTCAACGAAGAATTGCTTCTGAATAATCCAAAGCCAACAAAAAAGAAGAAAGCTAATAAACTAAATAAAAATATTGGGAAAGGAAATGTTACGTGGAAGGGTAAAAAATCTCTGCAAAAAAACTGAAGAATTGAGGGATTGACACCAAATTTGTAGCATGAAAATCACACTGGAACAACAAAAAAATATATTTAAAGCACTGTGAACTAGGAAATTATAATAAGCGACGTCATTACATTTCTGGTATGATACACATTGAGCCCATAAAGAGCGACACCCTCCAAATAGCCGCAGATTCTAGAAATCGACAGTTTGTCTATTTTTATCACTTCGAAATCAACGGACAGAAAACTCGTGTATGCGAAAAGTGCTTCTTAAAAATATTTGGGGTAACGGATCAGAGTATTAAAACTGTAAATCGCCAAAAAGTCAACGAACGATTTGGTGGTATTATCGCAGATGATCGACGAGGCAAGCACTCTCCCCGTCATAATTTGTCAATCGAAAAATACAATGAAGTTATTGAGCATATAAATAATATACCCAAGTATCAAAGCCATTATAGTCGACGCCACATCAGCCAACTATATTTTCAACGTGGCCTCAACCTTACTCTCTTATATAGATTGTACAAAGAAAAATTTTCTGAACCAGTTTCAGAATCAAAATATCAGGAAATATTTCGGCCACTAAATATAAAATTTAAGATACCGCAAGTTGATCTTTGCAATACCATTAAATACCAATACCAATACCAATTAAATGACCAGCTTTTAATGCAAAAAAAGGAACATCACGATGGTGCAGATTTTGCCTATAATTGCAAAATAAATGACAAAGAGTTGGCCACCAATCACGCAAATGTAAAAATGTTTTCCTTTGACTTCCAGCAATGTTTGCCAACTCCATATTTACGTGCTTCAATGTTTTTCTTTAGGCGTCCATTATGGGCTTTCAATTTAACAGTACACGACGGAGAAACTAAAAGGGCAAACTGTTACATATGGTGAAATAATCGCATAACGTGGAGCGCATGATATTGGTTCCTGCATATTTAAATGTTTGATGGGCTGGCTAAAAACTATACAACATGTCCTGGACAGGATCGCAACTCTTATATTTCGGTTATGTTTGAACAAGTCGTCGAAAAACACCCTAGCATAGGTGATAGACCATAAATTCTCTCTGATAAACAAACAATTTTCAGGTAAAAGTGTTACCGTTTTTGAAATATTTACATTTTTTTGAATTTAACAAAATCGTGCCTTTTCATGTATTTTCTTTAACTGCAATACTTAGTAAATTTTTTATGTAAAATACTTCCAGATAGTTGCTTCTCCATACTCAAATGCAATGTAGTTAAAATATATTAAGGAACCATCATAAAATTAGGACTATTTTGGGATTTTTAACTTTTTGATATTTTCTTCCCCAACTTTGACTATCTCTGGTGAAAAAAATGTACTGAGCTATAACTCTACATTACATAAAAAAATTGCTCATTTAATAAGGATTTCAGAAAGGTGCCACTCTTACTGTTGCGAATAGAAAAAAAAGTTATAGCCGCTTTCGTAGGCAAAGGACTGAGGCACGCTAGAATTTATTTAATAGATTTAAATTTACTTGTTACCGACCAACGACATACTAAATAGTACAAAGGTACATTATTACCTGCTCCTGACATTATTTTATGTTACTTACCGGAATTCAGAGTCTATAACAAGGGCTATATCTATCAATATTTTTTTTTGAAGGATGGGTTCACGTGAAATAAAATATACATGATTTGTTTGAAGTGCAATGGGGTATAGTCATTGCGCTGGGTATGCAGTTACAGTTGCATGGCTATACTCAATCCCGACTCTTGCGTCCTCGTTCGCGCACTCTGGGCAGCGTGAGCAACCCATGTGCGAGATGCGGTAACCAATCCGAGTGGAGCCTTGGGTCACGGAAGAAAGAGAGGGAGCTTCGGTGGGGCCACTCTGACTTATTCTGTTTAAGGGCTCACTGAAGTCTGCAACGTCTGTTCACCAGTAGGTGCGGCTGCAAGCGGGTGTCTGATTGGAGCAAGCAGCTCGCTATATAAACGTGTATTTGGTTGCGAAACCACCCCCGTCCCAGCAATGGGTTGTGCGCTGGGCTTGGGACCTGCCACGTAAAAACCACTTCCAGTGAAGAAGCAAGGCAAAGCCTCGGAAGAGACCCCCCCTTATGATGACGACCACGGCAAACGTTTAAAGGACTACGATTTGAGGGCATGCACCTGGAATGTCCGGACCCTTAATGGGGAAGGTGCCTCTGCCCGGCTGGTTGATGTCCTCGTAAGGACAAAAGCTGACATCACCGCCATCCAAGAAATGCGTTGGAC
>NW_016164183.1:14942-23081 GCF_001687245.7 Rhagoletis zephyria | reverse complement strand
GACGGCGAGTACCGCAGACGATGGAACGATGAGCTGTATGAGCTTTACAACGATATGGACATAGTGCAGCGAATTAAAATACAGCGGCTCCGCTGGCTTGGTCATGTCGTTCGAATGGACACCGACGCTCCAGCTCTGAAAGTATTCAACTCGGAACCCGCTGGTGGTAGCAGAGGAAGAGGGAGGCCCCCACTGCGATGGAAAGATCAGGTGGAGAAGGACTTGGCGTTCCAATTGGCGTCAGTTGGTACAGAGGAGAAACGACTGGCGTGCTTTGCTGAACTCGGCCAAAATCGCTTAGGCGGTTACAGCGCCAAAAAAGAAGAAGAAGAAGATTTGTTTGAAGAAAAATTTATTAATTTATTGATAAAATATGCTCAAATTAGCGACCTTCCACTGTAATACAAGCTCGGCACCTTTTAAGAAAAGACGCTTTTAGAGATCTTAAACTCAATTGGGATATCTCAGCAGCAGTTCCAGGTTTAAGGGTACATCTTCTAAAAGAGTTGAAAGCCGTTCCTGAAGGAACTCTAAATAACTGTGAGAGTTGAGCGTTGGCGGCAGTTCCACAGGTCATCATAAAGTTATCTTGTACCTGTACTGCGAACGATCTTCTCTCATTTTGTGAGGATTGTCTATCTGCCAACTGTAAAGGTTATGTAAATTAAAATAACCATCACCTTTGCGTGATGATTCATCGCTCCAAATTATTTTGTTAAAAAAGTTGTCTGATTAATGCAATCGCAACATTTCACGACAAAATATTAGCCTCGACAGGTAATCTCTTTCCTGTAGAGCATGAACACGTTGAATGTGGTAGGGATGAAATCGATGGCCTTTTAAAGCTTTGTGAACTGTAGTTTTTGGTATTCCCGTCCGTCTTTCCATCATTCTCACTGAAGTCGATGGACCTAGTTCCACTTCCTCTAACACAGCTTCAACATCTACCGTTGCAGGACGTCCTGTTTCGCCGCCACGCCTTCCAGGTATACGACCTTAAAAAAGTGAAAAATGATAGTTAGCAAGCAAACAAGAAAGGTGTAAAAATCACTTACCTTCATGTATTTCTCTATGGATCCGGGCGAATACTTACTCTGCATACAGTCTTTGAGCAGCTCTGNTTCCAGGTTTAAGGGTACATCTTCTAAAAGAGTTGAAAGCCGTTCCTGAAGGAACTCTAAATAACTGTGAGAGTTGAGCGTTGGCGGCAGTTCCACAGGTCATCATAAAGTTATCTTGTACCTGTACTGCGAACGATCTTCTCTCATTTTGTGAGGATTGTCTATCTGCCAACTGTAAAGGTTATGTAAATTAAAATAACCATCACCTTTGCGTGATGATTCATCGCTCCAAATTATTTTGTTAAAAAAGTTGTCTGATTAATGCAATCGCAACATTTCACGACAAAATATTAGCCTCGACAGGTAATCTCTTTCCTGTAGAGCATGAACACGTTGAATGTGGTAGGGATGAAATCGATGGTCTTTTAAAGNAAGTGAAAAATGATAGTTAGCAAGCAAACAAGAAAGGTGTAAAAATCACTTACCTTCATGTATTTCTCTATGGATCCGGGCGAATACTTACTCTGCATACAGTCTTTGAGCAGCTCTGGCATTACAGCAAGCTTCACCGTAAATAAGGTGAATATCCACATATTCATACTGCGTGTTCTCTGTCATAGTATTAATAACGCAAAGTTCGAAGGGTCCAATTTCACAAAATCCACTTTCACTAATTCCGGTAAGTAACATTAAATTATGTCAGGAGCAGGTAATAATGTACTTTTTTACTAATTAGCATGTCATTGGTCGGTAACAAGAGCAGCTTAAATTTAAATCTATTAAATACATCCTAGCGTGTCTCAGTCCTTTGCCCACAAAAGCGGCTATAACTTTTTTTCTATTCGAAATCTTTGTTAAATGAAAATTTTTTTTATGTAATGTAAAGTTATAGCTCAGTGCATTTTTTTCACCAGAGATAGTCAAATTTGGCGAAGAAAATATCAAAAAGTTAAAAATCCCAAAATAGTCATAATTTTATGATGGTTCTTTAATATATTTTAACTACATTGCATTTAAGTATTGAGAAACAACTATCTGGAAGTATTTTTGGCAGGTTACTTCTGGGACACCCTGTATACATACATACATAATATACTAATGCTTTGGTTTCATTTCCTCAATTTCAGGTGATAAGTTTGAGTGGAAAAACGTACGCTATGAGAAGCAAAAGCCTGAAGTTCTGCAATATAAGACGTCATTGAAACCAGAAGTGGAATTCAAGGAGTTGAATATCATCCTACGTCGTCTACCAAAGTCGATTTCACAATTGACATCGAACTATACGTCTCCATTGTCTATATCGAAAAACAAAAAACAGGATTTGTTGGATATGCTTACGCTGATCAACACAGATTTTCACAATTTTTATAAAAATATAACAGCTGAAGGTGAATGTCAAGTCGAGATTGATTCGGACCTCGAGGAAGAAGAAGATAACAAAGTTCTATATTATTGGTTTTTGTAGCGATCACTTTGTAGAATATATTTTTGGTACACTTGTAGGCTGGTGTGATCTATTATTTAATGGTGCAAATAAAACACTTATTCCACCTTCGTTGCCCAACGTTTCGCTGAAATTTCCAGCATCATCAGGGGCCAAATCATATTAAACATTTACTTTAAACTTAATATTAATACATATACACATAATCAGTACCACTCTCAATGGTAGTCTTGTCATTACTCTCATTACTCAGTAATGACAAGACTACCATAGAGAGTGGTACTGATTATGTGTATATGTATTAATATTAAGTTTAAAGTAAATGTTTAATATGATTTGGCCCCTGATGATGCTGGAAATTTCAGCGAAACGTTGGGCAACGAAGGTGGAATAAGTGTTTTATTTGCACCATTAAATAATAGATCACACCAGCCTACAAGTGTACCAAAATAAGTTCTATATTATTTTCCTTTTCTATACGCAAATATTTTTTTTAATTTTCATTTATGAAATGTTTTTGAATGCTCTCATTAAAAATAAATTTCTTTTTTTTCATTATTTTAATAAAAATTTATTTGTAATATTAAATTAGCATTAAATGTTATTTATGAAAACAACGTGTTTCGACTTTTTTTGATATTTCCATTCGTCAAATAAACTTGTATTGACGCAAGGCAAAAAAACCAATTACTATTTTGGTCAAACTGAATTTGACAAAACAGCTTGTATGGGATAAGATGATTTTTTTTGCATGAAAAAACATTTGGCAAAAGGTCTTACTTATGTTTTTTCATATTTATTTAAAAAGGTATGATATATAAATAAAAAAAATTGATTGAAAAATGCTTGTCCAGCTTTAACAAATAGTTTTCCTTCATTGTAATAGACTTATGTTGTGGAAAGCATTTAATATGTCTTTTCGCTCTCCTGAAAAATTAGTAATTTTGAAAGAGGTTGTTTTGTCAAATGTCGACAGATATGTATCTCGGTAATCGTTCTACCAATTTGTACCAAGCTCGGTATGGTTATACTTCTTGCCACATAAAAGCAAATTATTGAAATCGGACTAAAATTACGGCCACTTTTCATATAACGGTAAATTTCAGAAATGCTTGAAACTTCAATATTTCGAAATTTAAGGACGCTAATTTACTCAAAACTGATACTAACAACAATCCCTTGAAAAGAAGTAGTTAGTTAGTTAATTTACTGGGTGTAATAGAACAGAGACACCGCGAACTAAAAGATCTTTTGCATCTCTATACAGGAGTTCCTAACCCAATGTGGCCAAGATACCTTCGGCTTCCCTTATGAATCCTAAAAGGGCCTTGGTAGACGAACTGCTTACAACAAAGTTAAAGTAAATCAGTCTTTGTCTGGCTAAAGCCGGACAGTCACAGAGAATATGCTCCGAAGTTGCATCGGCCTCGAGGCAGAGCCGGCATTCCGGCTCTGTGATCGCAATTGGTTGTGACCAGTCAGATACCCAGAAAGTAACCTGATGTCAATTCTGTTTTGTAGGACGATGTCGTTCCTGTTAAAGGGGTAGCGAATAGCGTGGCCTGTCTAAGGTCCCCCACCGCTCCCCAGTACTTACTGCGTTCTGAGTGATTATGGCTCTCGAAGAGGACCAACTAAGACCACAGAATGGTTCAGGTCCCGAAAAGGCAGTAAGCGATCCTTCACGTGCCAACTGATCAGCGATATCGTTGCCTTCGATTCCAGAATGGCCTGGTACCCAGCACAATGTTACCGTGTTTTTGGCTGCCAAAAATTGTAGCGTGTTAAAGCAGTCTCTAGCCAACTTAGATTTGATAGTCCTGTTTGAAAGGGCCCGGATGGCTGCTTGGCTATCTGAAAAGATAACTAAAAAAGCGAACTTTAAACCCTTTTCAAAGTTTAATTTTGCGCAGTTTAAGATTGCGACTATTTCAGCCTGAAACACCGTGGTAGGGATGGGTAAATTCGATATTCGAAGCTTCGATATTCGAACTTTAATCGAATTTTAGCTCCAAAATGGCGAATTTTTGAAATCGAACTTTGTGTTGCTAAAATTCGGATAAAATCGAAATTTTTCTAGAAAAAATCGAATTTCATATTTATTTCCAAAAAATCAACTCTTCAACTTTCTTGTTTCTGACTAAATTTGCCATCACTGTGTGTGGCAATCCATTTGTCTTAGGGATGCAAGTAAAAAATACATGTTTTTCGATCTGATGCATCGAGACAAAAAACTGTGCCAAGAAGGAACTGTTATTATTAAATTAAAAAATAAAATGTACTTTTTTGTTGATTTTTTATTTTAAATTTGTAGGGGCTTTTACGTTGGTAGCACAAAGCATTTGCCTCAGAAGACCCCTAGTAAAATTTTCCGGAGAGTAATTTTCTAGAGTACACCAGTCCTCTAACGACCTTCCAAATTTGCTTTTTGCGGGATTTATTGAAGTAAGGATCAAAATTACCTAATAGGTTAAAATGTTCTACGAAAATACTTCCCATGTANAATAGCGTGGCCTGTCTAAGGTCCCCCACCGCTCCCCAGTACTTACTGCGTTCTGAGTGATTATGGCTCTCGAAGAGGACCAACTAAGACCACAGAATGGTTCAGGTCCCGAAAAGGCAGTAAGCGATCCTTCACGTGCCAACTGATCAGCGATATCGTTGCCTTCGATTCCAGAATGGCCTGGTACCCAGCACAATGTTACCGTGTTTTTGGCTGCCAAAAATTGTAGCGTGTTAAAGCAGTCTCTAGCCAACTTAGATTTGATAGTCCTGTTTGAAAGGGCCCGGATGGCTGCTTGGCTATCTGAAAAGATAACTAAAAAAGCGAACTTTAAACCCTTTTCAAAGTTTAATTTTGCGCAGTTTAAGATTGCGACTATTTCAGCCTGAAACACCGTGGTAGGGATGGGTAAATTCGATATTCGAAGCTTCGATATTCGAACTTTAATCGAATTTTAGCTCCAAAATGGCGAATTTTTGAAATCGAACTTTGTGTTGCTAAAATTCGGATAAAATCGAAATTTTTCTAGAAAAAATCGAATTTCATATTTATTTCCAAAAAATCAACTCTTCAACTTTCTTGTTTCTGACTAAATTTGCCATCACTGTGTGTGGCAATCCATTTGTCTTAGGGATGCAAGTAAAAAATACATGTTTTTCGATCTGATGCATCGAGACAAAAAACTGTGCCAAGAAGGAACTGTTATTATTAAATTAAAAAATAAAATGTACTTTTTTGTTGATTTTTTATTTTAAATTTGTAGGGGCTTTTACGTTGGTAGCACAAAGCATTTGCCTCAGAAGACCCCTAGTAAAATTTTCCGGAGAGTAATTTTCTAGAGTACACCAGTCCTCTAACGACCTTCCAAATTTGCTTTTTGCGGGATTTATTGAAGTAAGGATCAAAATTACCTAATAGGTTAAAATGTTCTACGAAAATACTTCCCATGTAATTTTATTATATATGTTTTAACCTTTAATTTCGGTCAGACATATATTTTAACGATTTTTTTGAAAACTACTTAGGCCGAGACATGAAAACTTTAGTAGGCCATGAAATAAAAATACGAGCTAACTTTCGAAAATCCACCGAGTGTTTTACTACTGGATGGGTATACTTTCAGAAAATGTTAACAAAGTCCGGGCTTGTTTGGGCTGTCCTACAGTGTAATTTGAGTTTAACTTTTTAAACAGGTGGCCAATCTCTTCAAGCACCTCAAAAATATTGTAATTGTTGCATAGTAATTTAAGCACAACACTTCTTTAACTAAATTCGACTTTTTAAACAGGTGACACCCCTCTTAAAAGTAATTAAAAAATAAAGATTATTCAAAATCATTTCGATTGATACCCATATTGGGGTAATTTATTTAACTTATTAAATAATTTGATTTTGATTTTCTTACATATATTCATATGGCACAAAGCTAAAACCATATTACACATCTACAGGGCAAGGCCTTTCATTTGACACTTACCTCCTTTTTGAAAATCGAACGCACGATACAGATTTTATGACATGGTGTTAAATATTTAACGCAAACATCTCCGAACTCGATTAAGAAGTTTCACTTAAAAAAATTTTTGGAAAATTCGAATTAAATCGAATTTGCACCACCAAATTTCGAATCGAATAATCGAATGGTTGGGCAATGTTCGAAATTTGGAAAAAATCGAATTTCAACCCCCCACTACCCATCCCTACACCGTGGGCCATTTGCCCATGGGAATTGTAAGTTTGTTGAAAAAAGTAACATTATTTGGAATTTTGGAAAATATGAGTGATACCGCCCACATATGACTATATAAGTTAATCTCATTATACCTAACTGAACGTTCTATCAAAGATTTTTAAAGTAGGGGTAAAACCACCATGTCATTTTCCTACCTTATTCCTGTCATTTGTCTTATTTTATTCTCAAATACCTAGCCTCTTTCTACCATTTTGCTCTCAACTATATCATGTCTTATAATTAATGCGACTCTTAATTTTCAAATAGCAAGTAAGTAACTAGTTAAATCTATTAAATGCATTTGTGCTTTGCCATGAAATCCTAACATCTAACACTTGAAAGTAAAACCGCCTGGTTTTTGTGTTAGATCTGTACCGTAATTGAAATAAATAAAAAAATAAAATGTTCAACAATTTTTATGAGCTTGAGTCCGTTTTTAGTGAAAACTTATTGTGGAAAAGCAACAATAATTTGAAAAAATGGTTGAAGTGATAGCTATTTCGGAAATCACCACATTTCCTCATCAGACTTCTTTCAGAAGGATTCGAACCGACGATCACCACTGACTCAGCCAGTTGCCTACGCACTGTGCTAACCCTGCAGTGAAACCCCAAATTAGTCAGGAAAAATACTAGTTTACAACTAGAATTTCCTGACTGAAACCGAACTAGTTCGAAAACTACCAGACTTGTACCAAGTACAAACTATTTATTCATGCCCTGTTTTGACTTCCACAGTTTAATACCATAAAGTATACAAAATATTATAACTTTTATTTGGGTATATTGTAAACCATTAAAGGGAGTACGTATTCAATTATACAATACCTGATAAATAATGATAAATATTCATAATGATTATTAATTAAAGCATGTTTCTTTGGATCACCGTTTAATGAGTATTAATTAATTACGTAAAAAACGTTAATTAATTCATTAATTTTAATTACATCATTATTTTGTTATTTTTGATCATTTTCAATTATTTTTGACTTGTTTTAATTACACGATTATAATTATTCGATGAATTTCTATTATTTATCATCAAGAAAAACTATTGAAAAAAGCTAAGAATATTTAATAACTGCTTGAATTATTTATTTATTTCATTCTTATACAAATCTCAAATTTTAAACATTAATTGTTACTTTTGTAAAATTTGAAAAAGAAAAGACTGGAATGTGCAAAGTTAATGAGTTTAATTTATTTTAATGAAAACTTTTATTTTTATTTTAGTTCACTCAAAAATGAAGTAAAGTCTTCATTTTATTTTTAACTAAAATGTTTTCTTTTGCATATTCAATATTTTTAAAAAAGATCAAAATAAAGTATTTATTGTACCTGAAACCTTTTACTTTTATTAACCCTTAATGAAAAATTTATAATATATTAAAGTGTAC
>NW_016164183.1:14596-14681 GCF_001687245.7 Rhagoletis zephyria | reverse complement strand
TTGTCTTGTTAATTCTTTGTTGCTTATTTTCCACTATTTCACTTTGCTAAGCCAACTACAATCAAGCGCAGCTATTCCGCTGCAA
>NW_016164183.1:11046-14411 GCF_001687245.7 Rhagoletis zephyria | reverse complement strand
TTTAACAATTATATTCAACAATTTTATAATGAGCTCGAGGCGCTTGAGGCCGTGAAAACTTATTGTGGAAAAGCAACAATAATTTGAAAAAATGGTAGAAGTGATAGCTATTTCGGAAATCACCACATTTCCTCATCAGACTTCTTTCAGTAGGATTCGAACCGACGATCACCACTGACTCAGCCAGTTGCCTACGCACTGTGCTAAGTTTGTCTTGTTAATTCTTGTTGCTTATTTTCCAATACTCCACTTTGCTAAGCCAACTACAATCAAGCGCTGCTATTCCGCTGCAATTCACTTGATCATGTGGTTGTTGGTTTTGTTGGTTTTTGTTAATATTTCTATTATTAGAATGTTTAACTTTTAGGTGTGCTCGTCCTTAAGTTATTTGTTTTTGTTATTTTTATGGCCTTATAACAATTATATTCAACAATTTTTATGAGCTTGAGGCCGTTTTAAGTGAAAACTTATTGTGGAAAAGCAACAATAATTTGAAAAAATGGTAGAAGTGATAGCTATTTCGGAAATCACCACATTTCCTCATCAGACTTCTTTCAGTAGGATTCGAACCGACGATCACCACTGACTCAGCCAGTTGCCTACGCACTGTGCTAAGTTTGTCTTGTTAATTCTTGTTGCTTATTTTCCACTACTTCACTTTGCTAAGCCACCTACAATCAAGCGCAGCTATTCCGCTGCAAATCACTTGATCATGTGGTTGTTGGTTTTGTTGGTTTTTGTTAATATTTCTATTATTAGAATGTTTAACTTTTAGGTGTGCTCGTCCTTAAGTTATTGGTTTTTGTTATTTTTATGGCCTTATAACAATTATATTCAAGAATTTTTATGAGCTTGAATCCTACTGAAAGAAGTCTGATGAGTGTTAATATGTGTTTTAATTTTTTTTAGGTATGCTCGTCCTTAAGTTATTTGTTTTTGTTATTTTTATGGCCTTATAACAATTATATTCAAGAATTTTTATGAGCTTGAATCCTACTGAAAGAAGTCTGATGAGTGTTAATATGTGTTTTAATGTGTTTTAGGTATGCTCGTCCTTAAGTTATTTGTTTTTGTTATTTTTATGGCCTTATAACAATTATATTCAACAATTTTTATGAGCTNAGAAGTCTGATGAGGAAATGAGGTGATTTCCGAAATAGCTATCACTTCTACAATTTTTTAAAATTATTGCTGCTTTTCCACAATAAGTTTTCACTAAAAACGGCCTCAAGCTCATAAAAATTGTTGAATATAATTTTTATAAGGCCATAAAAATAACAAAAACAAATAAATAAAATAAATAAAATAGCGGGAGTTTTCGGAAAGGTTAAAAACATATATGTAGAGTAAAGTACGCAAATATGGACCACCAATCTTTTTTTTGTAAATAGTGCACCAAATACTTGTGATAATACAATCAAATTTATGTGATTAACTTTAAACAACAATTCATTTTTATTTTCTTTTGTGAAACAAAAACTCCATATTATAAATTGAAAAAACGTACAAATACCCATAAAGGCGAAAAAAAAATATTGGGTGGGGTAATTAGGGATGAAACGATACTAGTAAATACAAGTACATAGTCGATACTTTTCGTCCGATACCAATTACTTTTGTACTCGATACTTTTGAACCGAGTACTGAGTAGGTATCGGAAAAGGTACTTGTATCGAGACCCCAATTCATTGACAATTTTATTCCCGGACTTTTATTTTTTAATCTAATTTCTTTGTGGATAGTTAAAAAATTTTGGCAGTTTAGTTGCGAATGAAAACCGCAAGAAGGCGCCAACATCCGGGTGACGCCAATTTCGACAATTCTACGAAAAAGGGTGCGCGTTCTATTTCTTTCCTAGGGAATGAACCTGCAAATTGGATCGAGCAAGAGTTCCGGAAGGATCCACCAAGAAATTCATCCTAGGCGTTAGAACGCGCTGGAATTCACTCTTTTACATGCTGGAAAGATTTTTGGATATGTCCAAAATTTCGTCTTAACTTCTACTTGATGCTACAGACAGTCCTGAAATGATAGCAAAAAATTAAATAGAAATACTGAAGCCTTTCGAGTTCGTAACCAAATAATCTTCAGGACAGAATTATCAGGGCTGTCATGGAATCCAATTGTTGTCGGAATTGGATTTGAGAACGACAAAAAAATTACTTTGGTGTCATGAAATCCAATGTCATCAGATTTATGTTCGAATCGGAGTTAGTGTCACAGAAACCAATGATATCGATTTTGCTATCGGAAACGAACCAAGCAGCTAACGACTCTTGGGTTTCATTTGCTTATTAGTTTTTCTTACTTCCAGTTGGACATTTTATAAAAATGTGAGTAAAAGAAGGTTTATTTTAAAAAAATAATTATTAATGTATTCAAAACTAGGGGAAAGCATAAAAATGCAACTCAAAACAGCATTATCGTGGAATTTATGGAGAAATATCCAGATATTGCGAGAGGCTCTACTAAGCGGGATAAACCAACTGTTGATTCCCTTTGGCAACAGTTAGTTGAGTCGCTGAACAGTGCAGGTCCACCACAAAAGGATACCAATGGATGGAAAAAGGTAAAGCATAATTGGTGCTATAAATTAAATCGTGTCTTTAAATTACACTGTTTTTTATATACATATGTATAGACGTGGACGGAATGGAAAAGTGACATAAAAAGAAAGCTCGTACAAAACAAAAGCGAGTCTCGAGCAACTGGTGGAGGACCCTTTTCTAAGCACTAACTAACGCAAACGGAAGAGACAATAGTGCGCATATGTGGCATTGCACAGTCTGTGGTTGGTGTGGCTGGCAATGCAGTTGGCCTCAGCGAAGATTTAGTTTGTGCAAGTGAGGATGAAATGCCATGAACATCATCGAAGCGGTCAATGTCTCCAGTCAGCAGCACTCCTAAAAGACAAAGGACAGATAGTACTGGGGAGCGTTTGAAAAAATTTCTCGATGAAGACAACGAGAGAAAGCTCGAAATAAATGAAAGATTGGACGAGCTAATTAAGATTGAAAAAGAAAATGCCAGCAGCCTCAGACGAGTGTATAGAGCAATAGAAAAAAGCAACGAATCTGTCGCGAATGCAGAAACTGAGCTCAAGGATGAATTTGTCCGTATTAATACAGGTGTTTTGCGAGCGATACAGGAAAAAAACGAAATAAAAAAAAAGCAACTCGAGCTCGAACTCCTAAAGTTTGATTACGAAAAACAGAAATAAAAGTAATTTCCCATTTTAAAAAATGTCAAAAAAGTGTTGGTTGTGTTCGTTATAGTACCCAAAAAGTTTTAGAAAAATGTATTTACTTATTAAATGAATTTTTGTTTTGTTTTAATGAATATATATGCGTGTTTTTTAAATTAAT
>NW_016164183.1:0-10932 GCF_001687245.7 Rhagoletis zephyria | reverse complement strand
TTAGTTGAGTCGCTGAACAGTGCAGGTCCACCACAAAAGGATACCAATGGATGGAAAAAGGTAAAGCATAATTGGTGCTATAAATTAAATCGTGTCTTTAAATTACACTGTTTTTTATATACATATGTATAGACGTGGACGGAATGGAAAAGTGACATAAAAAGAAAGCTCGTACAAAACAAAAGCGAGTCTCGAGCAACTGGTGGAGGACCCTTTTCTAAGCACTAACTAACGCAAACGGAAGAGACAATAGTGCGCATATGTGGCATTGCACAGTCTGTGGTTGGTGTGGCTGGCAATGCAGTTGGCCTCAGCGAAGATTTAGTTTGTGCAAGTGAGGATGAAATGCCATGAACATCATCGAAGCGGTCAATGTCTCCAGTCAGCAGCACTCCTAAAAGACAAAGGACAGATAGTACTGGGGAGCGTTTGAAAAAATTTCTCGATGAAGACAACGAGAGAAAGCTCGAAATAAATGAAAGATTGGACGAGCTAATTAAGATTGAAAAAGAAAATGCCAGCAGCCTCAGACGAGTGTATAGAGCAATAGAAAAAAGCAACGAATCTGTCGCGAATGCAGAAACTGAGCTCAAGGATGAATTTGTCCGTATTAATACAGGTGTTTTGCGAGCGATACAGGAAAAAAACGAAATAAAAAAAAAGCAACTCGAGCTCGAACTCCTAAAGTTTGATTACGAAAAACAGAAATAAAAGTAATTTCCCATTTTAAAAAATGTCAAAAAAGTGTTGGTTGTGTTCGTTATAGTACCCAAAAAGTTTTAGAAAAATGTATTTACTTATTAAATGAATTTTTGTTTTGTTTTAATGAATATATATGCGTGTTTTTTAAATTAATGAATAAATATGTGTTTTTTGTTTTTTAATAAATAAATATTTGAATTTTTATTCAGTTTGTTTGCTATAAACTGTTGGCTATTTCATCCCTCATCTTTTTACCTTCACTTTGCAGTGTTGCGTTCGGTGGGGGTTCAACATTTTCCTCAGTATCATTTGATGGTAAAGTAATACTGTCGTCGTTATATACCACGTTGTAGTCTCTGCAGATATTGTGCAGCGCACAGCAAACATTTGAAATTTTCACCACTTTTTCTGGCCGATAGTGCAAGGTGCTCAATAATCAGCGAAATCGGCTTTTCAGCACACCTATTGTTCGCTCCAAAATATTTCGAGAAGATGGATGGGCCAAATTGAAATTATATTCTTTAGAGTTGTAGCGTGGATCTCTGTATGGTGTTAATAAAAAAGGTTCTATGCCATATTAACAATCTGTTAATAACTTTGATGTCCGGTCACCTGACTCATACTTCCTGAGGAAATATTGTCTGGCGCTACTAACGTTCCATACGAATGAGTCATGGCTAGAGCCGGGATAGCGTGCATCGACCGCTCGAATTTTCATGTCACCATCACAAATCTAAATAAAAATGTACTTACATATATATAAATCAGTTTTACAAGGCAATGTACGAGTAAAATGAAGATTCATGATTACTTACAATCATGGCATTCCTACTGAAATATCCCTTTCGATTATAAAACAAATGTTCGTCCATACTCGGCTTGATGATTTTTATGTGTGTCCCGCCGATGCAACCAATCATTGAGGGAATTTTGTACTTTAAGTAAAAATAGTCTCTTCATCTGTGTTTTTCGGTGCCGTCCATTTCTAGTTTCACCCACTGAAGGCAAATGAACCGCTCCATAACCTTAAGCACACAATCTAAAATCGTTGACACCGTGCTTCTAGCTACACTTATGCTAGAATCGTTCCCGACTGATCTTTGATAGGATCCTTCAGCTAAAAATCGCAACAAAGCTGCTAAAAGCGCAGTTAGTCAACGACGTAACGTAGACGTATGTTGACGCAGACACGATCTACCTTATGAGATTCGCGTGTTAACGAAAACTCACCACCGCATGGTGCTGACGTTGCCGTTGCTTCTCTCTCTCTCTCTATCAACAGCAAATTTGATATGCTGCTACGTACGTCAACCTACGTTTACGCTACGTCGTTGACTAACTGCGCTTTAACTGCAGCACTGGTGGAACTTTCGAACGTGTCAAGTGCCCTTCAATGGTGTCAAGCACCATTCGGAAAGCCTCTTTCTTTAGGCGATAATGTGCTATGAAACTGCAAATACGCTATAAATATNTAACAATCTGTTAATAACTTTGATGTCCGGTCACCTGACTCATACTTCCTGAGGAAATATTGTCTGGCGCTACTAACGTTCCATACGAATGAGTCATGGCTAGAGCCGGGATAGCGTGCATCGACCGCTCGAATTTTCATGTCACCATCACAAATCTAAATAAAAATGTACTTACATATATATAAATCAGTTTTACAAGGCAATGTACGAGTAAAATGAAGATTCATGATTACTTACAATCATGGCATTCCTACTGAAATATCCCTTTCGATTATAAAACAAATGTTCGTCCATACTCGGCTTGATGATTTTTATGTGTGTCCCGCCGATGCAACCAATCATTGAGGGAATTTTGTACTTTAAGTAAAAATAGTCTCTTCATCTGTGTTTTTCGGTGCCGTCCATTTCTAGTTTCACCCACTGAAGGCAAATGAACCGCTCCATAACCTTAAGCACACAATCTAAAATCGTTGACACCGTGCTTCTAGCTACACTTATGCTAGAATCGTTCCCGACTGATCTTTGATAGGATCCTTCAGCTAAAAATCGCAACAAAGCTGCTAAAAGCGCAGTTAGTCAACGACGTAACGTAGACGTATGTTGACGCAGACACGATCTACCTTATGAGATTCGCGTGTTAACGAAAACTCACCACCGCATGGTGCTGACGTTGCCGTTGCTTCTCTCTCTCTCTCTATCAACAGCAAATTTGATATGCTGCTACGTACGTCAACCTACGTTTACGCTACGTCGTTGACTAACTGCGCTTTAACTGCAGCACTGGTGGAACTTTCGAACGTGTCAAGTGCCCTTCAATGGTGTCAAGCACCATTCGGAAAGCCTCTTTCTTTAGGCGATAATGTGCTATGAAACTGCAAATACGCTATAAATATTTATAAACGCACATTAAAAAACAATATACTTACGCTGTCTCGGGCAGCTCAAGTGGATTGCTGCAATCTCTCAAAATTTTTCTTTTAACTTTCTCGGAACTTTCTTCTTCCAATAAGAGAAATGCGACAACTGCGAATGTCATTTTGGGCTTACTCATTTTTATTTAAATTAATGAAAACAATTCAATTTTATAAAATTGTGTCAAAAAACTGTACATTCAAATTGCCGCCATACACACAAATGTGCAAAACAGCTGATTCGAACATCGGTTTTGTTTATGTTCGAAAAGAGCAAAACTAATCCGGTTTCATGACACCAAATGAAACCAATATTGGTTTGTAATTCCGACGAAAAGCAAAACCGACTTGGATTCCATGACAGGCCTGTATGTCACACTTTCCAAGATTATACCTATGGTTAACTGCCTAACATCTCAAGTGAGTAAATTTTCTACAACTCTTGATTGTGTCACCCAACTACAAACGAAACTCCTGGCGGAGTGTAGTAAAAGATTTGGTCTCATTGAACACAACACCTACGCAGCTTTAGGAACTATCCTCGATCACCAGCTCCGAAGAAGACGTTGTTAAAGAAGATTTTGACTTTTGGTACCAACATAAAAAGCTTGCGATTGGACAAAAACGAAAACACTCTACAAAAGGTGATGAGTTGTAGCTTTAATTATCAAACCCCGTCTGCTCTTTAAAATCCAATCCGTTAGAGGAATAATAATAATAATAGATTGGCGCTTACACTTATGTATGTTAGTGTTTGGCCGAGCTTCTCCTCCAACTTGTGGTGTGCGCCTTGATATTGTCACACAAAGCGGAGGGACCTACAGTTTTACGCCGACTCCGAACGGCGATTGTATTTTATGAGAAGCTGTTTTTCATGGCAGAAATACAATCGGAGATCGAGCTTTGATGTAGAAGAAAAGGTTGCTTTGTACAAAGAAAGACCTATTATCGTCTCATTAGAAATGATCAACATGATAACTTCTTTCAGAAATATAGCACTGTTACTCTGCAAAAATGCTGTTGAACAGTGTTATAATACAGATATTTTTTATTAATTAATTAATTTGTATGAAATAAATACAAACAAATATAATACGTACATAAAAAGAAGCAAATTCTGTATACTTTTTAAAAACAATTTATTGGACTTTATTCTTTTTCTGGTTTTTTGAGGGTCCATTCTAGTAAAACTTGTTTTAAAACTTGGAAGTTTTTCTTAAAAAAATCTAAAAGATTAATCTAAAATCAATAATGAAAATCACATAAGTTAATTGTTTAAGCGTTTTTTAATACAAACAAAAATAAACATATGTCAGTTCTTATATAGGTACAAATATCGATATAAGTAGGTATCGATACTTTTATCCCGATACTTTCTTTCGATGCTACTTCCAAGTACAAGTATCGATACTTCTATGGTATCGTTTCATCCCTATGGGTAACATGGACCAGGTAGTCCATATTTGCCCAAGTGATTATTGTGTACACACGTCCCATATAAAGAGCTTTTGTTCACAACCAGCACATTCCTCATGGCTCCAATTTTTGCAAGAGACACATTGAACCCATATTTCACCAGACCGATCTCTCAGCTGCGTTTACAAATTCTAGAATTTCGCCGTCAGATTCGTCACGGACACTGTAATTGCCATCCAAGTCCGAAGAGGATGAGGAATTTGTTTTATTCCTTTCTCCTGAATTGAAAATAAAGAATGAAATGATATCTAGAAATGTCAAATCAAAACCTTGATTTCAGTAACTTTACCTGCACATTTTTCTATTTCTGAATTAATTTTTTTCATAAGTGCTTTAGAAGTGCTGGGTTGATTAGAATTATCTTGGTGTTTTTTGGGTTCTTGAATGAAAACAGAGCACGAAAGTTTTAAAAAGTTAGTCAAAATCTTTATTTAAGCAGTCTTACCTGTACACTTTTCTTTTGCAAAATTTAGTTTTTTAATAATTCCCTTGGAGGTGCTGGGTCCATTAAAATAAATAAACTGGCGTCTGTTGGTTTTTCTTAGAGGTCTTTTTCCGATGCTTTCTTCAACGAAATTTTTAAAGATTTTTTATAAGGTGAAGATGTTATCAACGTGGCCTTTCCTGCTGGCCTGCCACGATTGGAAAGCTTCGTTTTTTTTTATAGGAACCGGAGATATTTCAATCGGTGTTATTACCATAGACGTGGTTTCTGATACGCTTAGAACTGAGCGACTTAAATTTCCATTACAAATATCGTTTTTTGGATGCGGACACTCTACAATGATTTCGTTATTTAGTATTTCCTCTGGTACTTCATAAGTACTTTCAGACTCTCGAGGAGGAGAATGCGATGCTACATCATCGGCAGCTAAAAATATACCGGTTGTGCGAAATCCATTAATTGCGATTTCCCCACTTTGAACTCGCAAATAGGCCTTTCCATAAAGCTCTGCCATATCGAAGTGTGTCAAATCTCTGCCGTTCGAACGCATCCAAACACGTATTTCTTCCGCAAGATAACTCTTAAGAGGTCCCATGAAAGTTTTTATCAAGCGGCTGTATTTTGTGACTTGAGTGTGGAGGGATGGATACGATAGATACGTGATTTTCCCTAGCCAAATCAACAAGCTCAATATTTCTTGTATGACTCGAATGACCATCCAAGACGAGCAATACTGGTGAACCAGCTGATGGTTTTACGTGTTTTATGAAGTGCTGAAACCATATTGTAAAAATATGTGAACCCAACCGGATTGATGACATTCGTATATTGATACTGGCGGCGCTCCTTTTAACAACAAATCTGAGCGTTTCTTGCGTGGAAATATAAATAGTGGTGGAACAAGTACTCCACCTGCACTCATACAAACAACACTTGTGATCGTAGATCCTCTCTCTGCAGAAGTAAGGCTACCAATCTGCCTTTTACCCTTCCTTGACANGTACTCCACCTGCACTCATACAAACACCACTTGTGATCGTAGATCCTCTCTCTGCAGAAGTAAGGCTACCAATCTGCCTTTTACCCTTCCTTGACAATACTTAGGGTAATTTTGATGGAACGATACTTATGCCTGTTTCCAGTGTTGCCACGAACAAATTTTTTTTCCTACAAAAAGATCCTACCAAGACCAACCAAAACCTACCAAAAATTTTTTAAGTTTTTTATTAGTTTTTTCCAACGTCAAGTTTATTAAAAATGTAGGTAACAACATTTCGTAAATCCAAAAAACACGGCTAGTACAACAAAAACAAGTTAACTATGTATAACAATTAATTTTACAGTACAGATTTACACAAATTTTTGTCTCTTTACACATCGTCACTGGAAATGCAAAAAGACGTAACAAACATCGTCGCTGAAATTCAAAAAGTCGTAACTAATAAAAAATTCAAAATTCAGTTTTTTATTGATATGATGGATTTCATCGAATTACAACTCCCACATCATTTAATGAAAAAAATTATAATTTTGAGTCATAACTTTTTCCACTTCAGTTGCGATGTTGTTACGTCTTTTTGCATTTCAGGTGACGACATATATATTATTATTATTATTCGTCAGGGATACTCGCTCTGCGACCTAAGAACATCTATTGTGCTTAACCCTAATTGTAATACTCCAGTCCTAGGCTATTTAAGAAGTTAAGCCCTTTGGAGGGCGCCATGTTTCAAATTGTGGATGAAGAAAATCGTTCCCCAAAGTATATCAGTCTGCTATTTATGATATGTGGGCTCTGGGATCTCTTCCACCATTTCCAAAAGGCTAGGGACCATGCAAGCGCATTTGGGCTCCATGCTTTGCGAGACAGTCAGCCCTTTCGTTGCCTTCAAACCCTTCATGTCCCGGAACCCACCAAAGCGTTACGCTATTGTGGGCTTCCAAGTCTTTCAAAAGAGTTTTACAGCTGTCCACAAGCCTAAAAGCTCAAACAGTCAACGACGTAACGTAGACGTAGGCTGACGCAGACACGATCTACTTTATGGGATTCGCGTGTTAACGAAAACTCACCACCGCATGGCGGTGACGTTGCCGTTGCTTCTCTCTCTCTCTCTAACAACAATAAATTCGATATGCTGCTACGTACGTCAACCTACGTTTACGCTACGTCGTTGACTAACTGCGCTTTAAGTCATTTTAAAAGAGTTTAAGGCCTTTAACCTGCCTGAACATCCGACATAATATTTGTTTTGGACAAATGGATACGCCTGCTATAGTACTCTCGTAGTCCATCTTTAATCCGTCGGTATACCATACTTGGGACCTTTCGTCAATCATAGTTATTATCACTTCACAGCAGTCCCTTTTAGGAATTCTGACCTTGAAGGGTTTGTAGAAGGATAACTTTCTTCCCGATCATATTGGTCAGTAGTAGGGCACTCCAGCAGACAATGGTAGACTTCAGTGGGTTTATTGACAAGCCCTCTTCAGCAAACTGGTCTTCAGGACATATACATACTAAATATCGCACACGTTCTTCAGAAGTGAAGAAGCTTGTGGGAACAGACGAAGAAATCAAACGACAATAGCGGAGGATTCAACTACTGAAATTCAAGATAACTAGGTGGTCCATATTACCCACGTAGTCCATATTACCCACCTTTACTCTATTTAATACTTGCGCCGGGTATTTAATGTTCGGCTCCGCCCGAACTTAAGGTACTGGCCCAATGTAGGCTTGCTTTGCTTGTTTCGCTTTGAGAACTGTCAAAAGTTATTTGGAATATACTAACACGTATGAAGGCTGACCAAATGGCAGCTTTGCTTTACTTGCTTTAAGCGCCTCAAAGTTTCAAATAGGCAAATGTTTTATTTGAAAGCGTTTTGTAGGCTTTTGACAAAAAGGTATGTTCCCGTTCCTAATTAATTCAAACAAACTGCTGCACACTTTTATGAACAAAAATTTGCTTACATATTTTAAAAATAAATACACTGAACCAAAAACCAATCTCTGGATCAAAGAAAAACGTTCCTTACTTTAAGGTCGAAAATTCTTCCGAATGAGTAAAAAATTCTCCCGAATGAGTAATTTTTTTTGCAGTGTGTAAAAACGTACACGAAAATATGGAACCGTGGATGTAATCATTTTGAAGAAAGGTTGGGCATGAAAAGAGGATAAAACTTCTTTAGTGCTATTTCGTTCCCATTTTGATTGCTGCTTTTCTTCAATTAATATAAGTTTTTTTTTTGAGTGTATAATATAAGTAATTCAAAGTTTAATAAAAATTATTCTATGTTTCCATATTTGTATTTAACACATAGTTGGCTGAAATATTGCTAAGTCCATTTTTACAAATTTGACGGAAACTTTGAATACAAAGTTTTGCGTGTTTAAAGCAAAGCAAAACTAAATACGAATCCGAAGGATTCGATATTTTTTAAAAGATTTCGTATTATTTTGGCCCTAACGGATTTTCTTTTCTCTTTTGGACTTTGGAAAATTTGCCTTTCATTGAATATAAACGGGAAAAAATAAAGCAAGTACATTAATTTCTTTTGTTGCTTCCTTTTCAAAACATGAGGTTTCACAAAATGTGGACTAAGCAACTTTTCACACAAAGTTAGCGATATTTATGATGTCAAACTACTGGTCAGTCGTCTCTTGATTTTTTGTTTTTGTTTTTAATAAATGTACATATATTTATATATGTATAATTATTATCACTCCTTTGAAATGCAAAAATTAATTCGCATTAATTTAAAAATAAGTCCGAAACGATCGTTTTGTAAAATTATTCTTACTGTAAGGGAACAGACCTTGATTTTTCAACTACACAGATGGTAGCTTTAACAGCGTAGGGATACTTCCGGTCCCCTTTTCCGGCAACACAGAAAGGAGAGTTCTACTTAGTAAGGGTTATAATCCCCAAGCGCGGCCAAAGGCCGTCTGCGCAGAAAGAAGTTCTGCGCAAGAATACTTCATATGCGTTATTTCGGTTTACAACCGACACTGTGCATATATGCATTATTTCGATTTTTTCCATGTGCATTATTTCGGAAGGGATTAGGCATGCCGCTCGCTACCTGCAAGCTCATTCTAAGGGAACTGTATCTTAAATTAGCAAGCGAAAGGTGGGATAGCTTCACCACTTGCAACAAGACGAAGCTTACATGGCCAAAATGGGACAAAAAGCGGTCGAAGGATCTCCTCATGCTGAGCAGAGGGCACCTAGCCGCAGCTGTGGGTCTGCTAACAGGCTATGTTGCTTTTGGAAAGCACGCGGAGAGGTTAGGGATCCCACATAACGATTTCAGCAGAAGCTGCAGAAATGAAGAAGAGCCAGAAACCTTGCGGCACAAGACAAAAGTTTATGGGTTCAGAATTCTTTGAGGACCTAACCGACATAGCCGAAGTAGGCATAAGGCAACTTCTGGGTTTCGCGAAATCCACACGATGGTTTGAGTAGGAGGGTTCTAACGATCCGCGTGGTATCACAACGGGCTCACAACCAAGGGCCTATGTGCGATAGTGGCGTCACTGGCAGCCACTTCAACCTAACCTAACCTAACCTAGGTTAAGCTTGGTATGTGTTAAAATAATCTGATCAAGTCCATTTTTTTGGAGGTCACACGCAACTGTATGATTCTAGCGCCTTCAGTCAACCATAAGTGAGTAATCCACTTGCAAACAGCGTTATGTGATTTTGTAATAGTAAGCCATAAATTACTAAAAAACGTCTACAGCAACAAGTAACATCCAAACTGTATATTTCTTTTTATTATCTGAAAATTGTGATAAATAAGAGCCTAATAACCAGGGTTCGGATTTGCCTCCTTTTGGCCCCTCGCTCGCTCGTTAGCTTGCTCTGAGCTTGCGCAACTCACGAGCANCTAAAAAACGTCTACAGCAACAAGTAACATCCAAACTGTATATTTCTTTTTATTATCTGAAAATTGTGATAAATAAGAGCCTAATAACCAGGGTTCGGATTTGCCTCCTTTTGGCCCCTCGCTCGCTCGTTAGCTTGCTCTGAGCTTGCGCAACTCACGAGCAACAAGCGAGGCTGTTTGCAAACGAATACTCGTTAAGAAAATGAGGGCAGCGCAAGAGTAGAGTGGCAAGCAAACGAGGGCCTCATTAGCTCTGCCCTCGCGAGGGCGGCGTTGCGAGCGAGGCACTCATTTGCAGCAGCAGACGAGCGAGGCGAGTAAAAGAGCGAGGCAAATGAGGCGAGCAAACGAGCGAGGCAAATGAGGCAAGCAGATTAGACAGGAAAACGGGTTGTTTGGTCAGCAAAAATGTATGGGATAAAAATTGCATCAACTAAGAATTTAGAGAAAACGATTGTATGCACACATGCAGATATGTATATACATACATATATACACATATGTATGTATTAATTTATGTATATATTTTCATGCACAGAAGAATAGATGCGTGCTATTTTTACCAGTTTTATCTACTAGGTAGGTACATATGTGCATACATATATATTGCAAATAACAATTTGCAAAATGGTAAAATTTGCCGTATAAACGCTGAGCTAAGTTTTTATTTGCAAATAACTAAATCACGCAAATAAGTATTGATTAGTGCTACTATTTGCAAATAAGCGCAACACGCCACCATTCTTAGGTTTATTTTCTTTTTCGATGGTCATCTTATTGCCTTTTTATAATCAAGACGTTGCCATTTTTAACTTTATTTTCTTTTTCGATTGTCATATTATTGCCTTTTTATAATCAGGCAATATTAAAAAAGAATTTTTCACCATCGAATAAACAGTGAGTTAGGTATTTGCAAATTATTTTTATTTGCAAATAGCTTACGTATATACGTAGTATATGTAGGTATAGTTTTTTAATTTTCAATAACTTATAAAATTTCAACTTATACACTTAGGTCTCTTTTTATGCGGATTTG
>NW_016164182.1:32811-32904 GCF_001687245.7 Rhagoletis zephyria | reverse complement strand
TAAAAGTATAGATGAAGATAGAGGAAGAAAGATTCAAATAAAGGTAGTTATAGAGAAAAGGATATAGATAAAGGCACATAGACTCAATCTCGG
>NW_016164182.1:14682-32532 GCF_001687245.7 Rhagoletis zephyria | reverse complement strand
GCTTTCGCTTATATTCTCATTGAGTTCTTTTCACTTAGAAGTATGTAAATTTGTAAAATTTTGGAAAAACCCTTTTTTTCTTAGTGTGTGATTTCGTTTTTGACTTGGATATGCTCTTAACCATACCACGTATTCTACGTTTAAATATAGCGGCTGTATCTCCGATACAGCCTGCAGACCAAGACGAAGGCGCTGGACTGTTCCTTTTTTACAACAATCCACGTGTGGCCTACTATAGTAGACCAATAAAATGTTAATAAATGTTTTTTAGATAACATTTAAATGAAACTTGTAGTTAAAACATATAGTTAGATCTATTACGTTTATGATCACAAATTAAAATTTTTTCCTGGTAAGAGGGAATTTTAAAAAATAAATAATTTAATTATGTAACAGAAAAAATAAGAATAATTTTACTTCTTAGATCAATGTCTTATGTTTTCTTCTTTAACCAACATTACTTAAAAAAACTATTAGTTTTCGTAACATTGAGTGCCCACCGCAGGCTGGTGATCAGGATAAATCCATTTGTTATAAGTCTTGCACCACCTTTTGTGGATGGACTTAGAGCGCTGATACAATAGTTGAACCAACCAACTAAAATTTGGTATAACATCCTGCTGTACTTCTCTAGATGATCCTAAGAACTTCCCTAACCCATATTTTAGTAGTTAGAGAAGTATTTCAATGCATGTTTAGCGATGCAAAGCGGGACTATTCTTGTAGAAAGTAAAAACCACAGTAAAATTTTTTTCAGTATGGACATTCATTTGGTTGATCATGAGAGCGTCGATTCCAACAACGTTCATCAAATCGAAAAATATTTTAAGTGACCATCGGAGGCAGTTACTAAGAACACCGCACCTCATATGCAAAGAAACCCAATTACAAGTAATCTTTAAGCAAAAAACACAACCGACTTCAATTCTCATATAAAAATTTAGGAGTACTGTTAATTTTTTCATGATCAAATGATCGGATCTAAACCAAATTAGTATGGGACCACTATTCCGACGAACTGACAAACCTTCTCCTTTTATTGGAAGTGGGTTAACAGCAATGAAATCTTAAGGCTCTGTTATACCATTTTTACGTAGAAATCAAAAACCAACAGACTTCTACGCATGTAATGCTGTGCGTTGGGTAACCGCTTACACGCGAAGCTCAGTTAACAGATTCCTTATGTGACAACTCTCAAGTATGCATAACGGAAACTTTACTTGTAAATATTTCATGATTTCACAGTTACACAGCTCTGATAAATACATACATATGTACATAAGGAAGGGCCAGGTTTTTTTTTTGTAATGCGCATATAGCATAGGAGGATTTTACGTGTAATTCTAAGCAAATTTTCCATGGGTCTCAAATCAATTTGTAGTTTGCCAAACTGCGAAAATAGGTTTCGAAGAAAATGTGAAAACTTTCACTGTTACGCCCTCTGGTGGGAGTTTTAAGAAAATGGTAAGCGCATGTTTTTATGCAAAATTTAACCATTTCTTTACTACACTATAGCAAAATGCTATAAAAACCCAATTTTCGCAATTTGGCAAACTCCAAATTTATTTGACGGCAAATTTGCTTAGAATTACACGTAGAATCCTCCTTCGCTGTACGCTATACATGCTTAGTCGAGAAGATCTCTCATTCAAATTGACCCGCCCTAACGTACATATGTACATACGTACATACAATTCAATACGCTTAAATGCACTCAATTTACTGCAGCTCGTTTACACATCTTTTGCTGCGCAATTACCTTTTCTTTCTAAGCTGCGCCGCCATCTTGTAAAATTACACTACACTGACTAGCAAGCACTTTAATCCATAAACTTTTCACAACACAAATATTGAATTAGGTTATGTATTTGAAATTAAAAAACCTTTGTTCACTTATTAAAAGATATTTGCACATTAAATCTTTAATTTTTATCACTGCTTTATTAAACTTTTCACTTGAATGGAAAGACCAAGCACACGAGCACCTTATAGAAACGACGATTTACGTATGTAGAACTAAGGATGCGGAACTGCTGATGATAGGAACACAGAGAGAAAGGAAACTAGTTTTAAAATTAATTATTTTCTATTTTCTGATTTCCCATTAATACCAGCGAAGATATTAACCAAGAGTTTTTGCGCACCGAAGATTTTGCAAACACAGGAAGATACATGTGCTGAGATTTTGCAACCATTTATTCAAGTGGATGTGGAAAGCATGAATGCATATACTTTAAACTGAAAATAAAAGAACACAATTTAATGCAACTGGGTTCTTAACATATGTACTTATGTTTGTATGTAAATAGCACACACATGCAGTCATAACACCTATCACAGTTTTTTTTGCCACCTCCCTGTGAACTAAATGAATCTAATTGGTTGGTGTCATGGTTTGTGTAATTTTTGAAAAACTTTAAATAAATTTGATGCAAGTGAAAATTCATGCTTTTCCTCTCTGTGTTCCTATCGCCAACAGTTCCGTTTCCACAGTCGTTTTTTAGCCGTCGCACAGTGGTACAGCTCCATACTTTTTTTTGGAAAAATTTCGAAAGAGGTTTAATGAATATTAAATTTTAAATAAAAGTTTGTGTTAAGTTTCAGATCGAGTGCTTTAATTTGATATATAATTTGTCTCTGTACGTTTTGTAGATCGCTGGGAATAAGCCCCTTGCTTTAGAATAATATATATGCAGATTGTTTTAGAATAATATACACGTATACGTTTCGATCAAATCAAAGGGTGAGCCATGTGAAATATAATTAGTAGTGTATGCACGTCCACAAATTAGAAAGTTTATTTGATTTATTTTTTGAGGTTTGTGTCACAACTACATTGAATACGTATTTTAAATTAAAATTTGATTTCCTTCCACCCTGTGTTTCTGCCATCTCCAATTCCGTATCCTCAGTCGTGTTTCAACTTTCATTAGTGCTTTGCAGCTCGTTTTTCTGCGCTTCGGTTCTAGTGAAAAGTTTTATTAAATTGTGATTTAAATTAAGGCCGGTCCACATAGAACTTTCGCTTTGGCTTTGGCGTTGGCGCTGGTTTGACAGAACGCACGTTAAAAGTATGCTTGCTACAATGAACGCATGGAAGCGAATGCTTGGTCCACTAAATTAACATACTAACGACAGATAAATTAATATTTCATATCAATAATTGCATTAAAAACGATAATTCTTGCCCGCACTTGAATAAAAAGGGAAAATATTTCACACAATTTTATTTATTTGCAACAGCTGACGAGAAACGCACGCGAAAAGATGAGAGTTGGCCATCTTTTTGCTTTGTGTTGGCGTGAGCGTTGCCGAATTTTGGCTATGTGGACGGTTGCATTTGAATTCATGCATTCATAGTCAGCTGATGAAGCGACGCCAACGCCAACGCAACGCCAAAGTTTTATGTGGACGGGCCTTTAAGTATTTAAGTGCAAAACTATGTTTTGTTAGGTGTTTAACAGTGTACAGTGAAGTGCAAGCACATTAAATAAAAAGTTAGGTATTTGTATGTATGGCCGATGCGCCGCCAGCGAAGTTTGCCAATATTCATGCAAAGAACACATTTCGACCATCAGCAAGCTGGCCTTTGTTATAGCAACTTGCTATGAACGGTAATACGATAACGTAATTAGAAAAATCTGCTTGTGGAGAACGAAATTCCGACGAGACGTACGATGTCAGTCCCATAGATCTCCTAGAGGTGAGTGGCGATGATTTTACAACTTCGGCAGTGTGGATCAAATATATGTAATATATATCACCCACATTGCGGGCAGCGGCTTTGTGATACTCAGAATCAGTGTTGCCAGAACTTTTTTGGCCAACCGGCTAAATTGGCAAAAAAAAACGGCTAAAAACGGTCCTACTGTTTCAACTAATGGTGATTTCGTTTTTTCAAAAAAAATGTTGCCCTTCCCGATGAAAAATGTGTTTGATATTACACTCAGCCCTGTAAAAATGCATGTTTTTGCTTTCTTGTCCTTGTATAGCTCACGCATTTAAAATAATAAAGACAAATGTAGATTTTGTTTTTTGCCCCTTTGAAAGTATTTTCAAAATTCTATACAAATTTTTATGCTTGAAATGCTACCGTGGACACTAGCTGCCAGGGAAACTTGCAAATTCCTGCAAATTTGCGTTCGGGCAGAAATTTGCAAGTTTTGCTGTACATAGAAATTTGTGCTCTTCTATTTTCATATTGACGCATTTCAGTATCGGTTCTTTTTTAAATTCAAGTTGGCCTTCGGTTTTTGGAATTTAAATAAGTTCTCGGCAAATAAAGTTTGTTTATAAAAATACATACATATGTGTAAATAGTGCTTGAAAATATCAATTTTTCCTTTACCTTAAACCTTTAGGAGTGGGCAACAATGATGTTTTGCAATTAAGGCAGAATTGAATATGCGCTATCTGGGAAGACAACATCTACCTGTAATATTTATTCACACAACAACGCGTGTTAAGCTAACAGTGAAACAATTGCGAATAAAACTTCCCACTTAAATTTAAGCCATTCATAAAAGACATTTTATGAAGAAAATCCCCGCTACGGCATTCTTTAGAAAAAATACATATATTAGTTTAAAATAAAAATAAGCGAAATCGGCCCAATTTTATATAACCCTGCCTGACATGAAAATTTTCTCCGCGATAAAGCTAGTAGCCATTTCTAACAGATTTTGGGTCGCTTAATCAAAAATGGAAACAGATATATTTGCATTTTAAGAAAACAAGGCAAATAGCAAAATCGGCTAAAAACGGCCAATATTTTTTTACAAAACGGCTACCAAATCGGCTGCCGGCTAAACCGAAATTTCTCCGCCCGTTTGCTATCGCAACCGGCTAAATCTAACTAAAATGGCAACACTGCTCAGAATCTCCCCTGAACGTAGCCGGTCCAGTGTTGCCAGCTCATGGGATTTCGCCCATATTTTGGGATTTTCTGCTTCATAAATGGGCGCGAAGGATTTTGCATCCCATTATGGGATTTCTAGCTAAATATAATTTTGTGGTTTAATTATTTTTATTTGCGGTTAAATCATTGTTACATCTCTTTATTCAAATATATGTGGGACATTTCAACGTGACGAATGCGACATTTAAACCCGTTTTTCTCAAACTTTAAGTAATTTCTTTTTAACTCTTAAGTTGACAAGTCTCAAACTGTAAGATAATATCTGAATTCAGATGTCGGTTTAACTATTCAAACCAATGAAGTATACAACTTAATTATATAACACAGGCCAAGAAGGTTTTCTAACCAAGAATCGGACTATTATTTTCCGAAGGTCTTTGACGTGCTGATTTCGAATCTGATCCCAGAATAGCCCAATCACGTCAGGTTTTCGAGATATTCTAACCTAAAAGTACAAAAATCACGGTTTTTGGGCACATTTGAGCTCCTGTAACACGATGAAATTTTGTTTTTTTTTCAGAAAGATCATCTCGTTATCTAAAAGAACTACTCCTCCCCTCCAAAATTCATTTTAAAGCTTAAAAAAATCTTTATTTGTCACCGAGAACTCGTCTATTGAATTTCATTCAAATAGTGCACTTTTTATTTGCGCTCTCTAGAAAAAAAAATGAGTAAGCAGGTTTTTAGTCCATTCAATTTTAGTGAAATAATGTGCAAGTATGACGAAGCTAAGACTTACCAATAATTTTTTGCAAATTTGTTTGTTGAAGGTGTCACACATTTTTTGCATACAAAAAAATTATAGAATATTATTTTATATGGAGAAAATGAGAGACACCTTCAACAAAAAAAAAAATGCTAAAAACCAATGGTAAGTCCTAGCTACCTCCAATTTGCACTACGTTATATTAAAATTGAATGGGTGCAAGTAAAAAGTGCAATATTTTGATCAAAATTTGCAGAAGTTTCTTTAATTTTGCATAAGATTTGGAACTCTGATTTTTTGGGGGTTTTGTTGTTTTTATAAAAAATTTGCGAAAAATAAAATGTTTTAAAAAATTGTTGCCGGTATTGTAAAAAATTCGCTGTACCTAAACTTTATTGACTGACTGTATGTATGTTTGTACATATGTCCACAGAAACAATATTTTTGGATATTCATAAAAAAAAAAAAAAATTATTATTAATATAAAGACATAAAAACACCTGATGAATTTAGCTCTGTAGCTAAACAGATCTCGACACTTAACAAACTCCTGCCTATCGTGACTCGTCGCAAAAATGGTTCCGTACGTCATGCGGACTGCGCCACTCGTGCGGATGGGCGGGAATAGAGGGTAAAAATCGCTGGAATTATTATTATTATTATTTCAATTAAATTTATTTTCACTTTGCTTGAATATTGTTATGTCGACACATATTTCAAAACAGGTATTCACTCAAATTCAAAAAAATTTTAAGCCAAAATCTTTCATTCGTTTTGTATATGAATAATTCATAAGCTGTTTTGAATGAATTCATGCAGCCCTCTAATAGACACGTAGACACATACAAACATGTGTAAATAGTTCTATGTATGATGTACAATTATTTTATTTTAGAATTCTTCTAAATATATTTCCTCTCGAAAGCACTATAATGATCTTTTAATACTTATTTTACATGCAAGTAAATAAATCCACCAGAGCAAGTCACCGACAATTTTTGTATTTTTTGGTTTTGGCCAGCTGCCCCAGCCGGCTTTTTGGCATTCGACCCAAAAGACGGACGTGTGATAATAAATGAGTTGAGTGACAACTTGTTGAACAACCACTTTGCGACTCTACGCGCACAACAAATACAAAGCAATACAAATAGTGGTCGGAAATAAAAACAAATAGAGAAAAAAGCAAATAGATGGCGACAATGATGTGGCGTTTTGTCTATCATGGCAAAACTATTGTATGTTGTTCTTCTTTTTTTTTCGTTTATAGTTTTGGTTTTTGTTTATTTTTTTTTTGCTGTGACTTCCATTTGTATTTGTCTAATTTCGGCAACAGTTGTATAAACAATTTACTACATAAATATGTAGGTGCCGAGTGTCGAGGGTCGCGACACTAATTAAATTTAAATATATGAAACCAATAATTTATTTTACAAAAAAGAAAAATCTTTCAAAAACTTTTAAAATAGTAACAAAAGATAAAAAATTCTAGCTTTTGCGTGAAGTTCAGTTTAACGTTATGATTTCAAATGTAATAAACAATAAATTAAATTATATCTCCGAAACGAATAAATTTTATTTAAAAAAATTGCTTATTTTCTCGAAGTTTGATGTCGTCAAGGTGTCGCATTTCAACTAAATTGGTCATTTGAGTATAAAAAAACAACTTACATTTCCTAAGCAGTCTTTGTACTACAGGCAGACATTTTACAATAATTATTATATATGGCAGTTCTATTAAAAATTGTGCGAATAAAATCCTTATACCAAAATGTTTTGCTTCAAGGCTTCATTGTTATATTTTATTTAGCTTGAGTAAAAAAAAATAGATCGAAATATGGTAAATGTAGAAAATATTTACCGCAATGGCGACAGATATTCTATTTCGCAAACGTTCACCTCAAACAGGTGGCAACTACTTTTAAAAATATTTTCGAAACAAAGCCTTCGAAAACATCTTTAAGTTCACTTGAAATCATTTTATAGCTTTTGATTTAAAGTATTGATTTAATTTAAATTGACTTTTAAACAGGTGGCAACTCTAATTAAACATATTTTCAAAACAAAGCTTTCTGGTACATTTTTCGCATGTAATAGTCTATACAACTAACAAATACGATTTGATTTTAAGGATATGGCAATCCTTGTCAAACTAAGTATTTTCAAAATAAAGTGTTCGTAAACCTCATTGTTTGGCTACCCAAATTACAAAAATTAAGACTTTAATTGAAATTTTTAAATATATGGCAATCCTGTAGAAATTTCTTTCGTCTGGCATCTACATATATCGTGAATTTTTGTTGCGGTTTTAATTTGAATGAAATGTAGCTGTTTAAGCAGGTGGCAGCCTTCTGCAAAAAATGTGCTATATGTTAAAATGAAAAGCAAATAATATAATCACACACTCACTCAAAAACTTTCATATATTCATTGTTTTGCTGTAAAATATTCTGCACTTCAATATTTACCCAGCTGGCAAAATGGAAAGCGCTTTCAAAAAACACTTTCAGGATGAAGCTCTTCAATAAGATATTCTCTTTAGCTCTTTAGCTCTTCGAAAAGCTCGGCAAGGGATATGAGATTATATGATTTCAAAGCAATGCAAGCAAAAGAGAAAAAAAGTGGTTGTAGGCGTGTAGCTGTGTGTACGATGTGAATTGTAAGTTGTACTGTATTACTGTTATTTATTTTGTGTAAATTTACTTCTCCTAAGGAAAGTTGAATCAAGAGGCCATATAATGCAAAGTAAATGAAGAAAACAATCAAGTGCGGCTTCTTTTTTTTTGTATTTTTCCAACTGGGTAGTTGCATGCGTTTGCATGCTTACATATGTAACATTTTCTATGCATACAAACTTTCCGTGCTCAAAAGCTTTAGAAAATTTCTTGAAATTTATATTTACTTTAAGAATTTCCAAGTAGTAAAGTTTTATTGTCTACAATTTTCAAAATAGAACTTGGTAATTATACAGTAATCCGTTGCTGTGAGACACTGCCAAAAACTTGTTCCATTTTACTACAACTCATAGGTACATACTAGGGCTGTTAATTTTTTCGATTTTTGCGAACCCGGGATTTTCGGGATGTCGTTGGTTCAATCCCTTCAAGAATAAAATTATAAAAGGGTATATTGCACTGAAATTATGAAATCATTTTTTGAATTACTCATATCTTTCAAATTTCAAAGTTCTTTTTAAAAATCCGATCACCGATCCGATTTTTTCGTTAAAGGTGTAGCTCATTTTCTCCATATAAAAAATCGTCGATTATAATTCGTATGGAAGAAAATGACCGACATCGTCAACAAAAAAAATTGTCAAAAATCAACGGCAAGTCCCACCTACTTAAAACTTGCACTTTATCATACTAAAATTGAATGGTTTACAAAACTGTAAAATTTAAAAAACAAATCCAATTAAAATGCTTGACATTTTTACAAAAGTTTTTATGTTTTTAAGTATTGAACAAACAAAAGAATAAACTATAATTTTAATAAAAATCAAATCTTGTCAATATGTTAGTGTCGCATAGTAATGATAAGCACTTTATATTAAAATAGTGAAAATATGTATAATATGTAATAATATAAAAGAAAATGGAAAGTGAACTCGATGAAGAAATATGATGAGCGGATCTGGATATTCACGAAGAGGCAAGCATAAGTGGTAAACTAGTGTAGTTTTTCATTATAATTTTTCATTAAAAACGACCTCAAGCTCAATAAAATTGTTGAAAAATAGTGAAAAATAGCCTTGCTAAAAATTTCAATTAGATGAAAATCCGATTTTGTGCAGTTTCCGTTGACCTGCCTATGATATGTGCGTGTTGCGCTCTTGATGATTTGGAGTTTACCAGATAATGTGCAAATCTAACAGTCTTTCATATCCTTTCAAAGAAAGGTGTTAGACTAATTGATTTAATTACCTTCGCTTTTTCATGATTTCTTCTACCGGAGGGTGCTTTGCATTTGATGCCACATTTCGATTGTAAAATTTTATTAAATCGATTTTTGTTTGTTATAAACAAGCGCTTGCAAAAATGAGCAAGAAAAACTTCGTAAATAACAAAACTTGCATCACGTGGCGAGACCAATGAAAAAAGTTCCATAAAGTGAAAGGGGGGATGAGGTAAAAGATGCAATAAAGTGCAGCTAGTTAAAATGAAACTAAGTAAGAAATAAAACAATAAAAGTACTTTTGTACATACTCGTACCTACATAAGTATGTACATTAATATGAATTTTTAACACCTACATACATAAATGTGTGGACGAGGGTATGAAGATTGTAGCTTGATTGGTGGTTTACCACATGAAATGCATTGGATACTAATCCAAACGTATTTGTTCGTATGCACATACATCGCACATGAATAGAAAATGCCAAGTGGGTGGGACCTGCGGGCCATACTCGTATTGGATGTATGTATGTATGTAGAAACCCACCTGCTGACAGCGTATAAAGTGGCAATTTAAGTTGATGAAGTGCATAAAGCCGCAACGTAAGGAGGTAAAGAAGTAATGGACCCACCAAAGAACACATATGTACGAACAAACCTGTACACTTGCTTAAAAGCTTATTGGTAGGATACGTGTTGGGCTTTTATGATTGCATATTAAGGAGGTGCTTAAGATATCAAATTCTAAATTTTGTATTGTACAAAAAATTTTAAAATAATGTTAAGGGGTCACTAACAGGATGTGAAAAAATTTAGCTTTAATAACTTATCATATTGCGGATTATTCAAATAAATTCACAGTCATCACCAAAGGCAATATTAAGCTCCAAAGATTACCATTTGTTTACGCTTTTCGAAATAAGTGTAGCATTTTTAAATTTTTTTTGTTCTATAGCACTGGTTTACGAATAATTATCTTGAAAAAATACCAGGAAACTTATGTAGGGGAGAGTTAAAACGAGCTTTCTGAGCTCAAATTAAATTTAGCAATAAAGATAAATGTGAAGATGAAGAAATAAATGATGACGATTTAGACAAAAAAGTGAAGGCGAAATTGAAGATAAAGACGAAAATGAAAACAAGGAGAAATACATATACATTATGGAAATTTTTCGATAGGAACAAAATAAATTTAGTCATCAAAAATTTAGTTATCGAAAGTTATCGAGGTTTATTGAATCATCGAAATTTGTAGTTATCGCAACATATCGAGTTATTCAAATTGATCAATGACTTGTCGAAGTGTATAGACACAGAAAATTGACAAATTAATGAAAGTTATCAGTTTATGGATATTTTCTGAATTATCATTATTTATAGAGTTAACGAAATCGAGTATTTAAACTTATCGTGCCATAAATATTTATTGATTTACTGAAATTTGTCGATTTATCGAATCGAGGTTTCCGGAGTTATCAAAATATATAGAGTTATCGAATTTCAAGGCTATATAAGTTATCGAATTTTATCGTGTTCCTAAAGTGCAACGAGTTAACGAAATTTGTCTATAGCTTTCGAAAAATTTGAAGCTATCAAAATGACCCGAGTTTTTGAAAATTTTAGAGGTATGCAAAGTTTATTGAATTATCGATTTATATCGAGGTATGTATAAACATTTTTAAGTTAACAAAGTTATCGAAACTCGAAATGCTGTTATAGAAATTTATCGAAAATATTGAATTAAGTCGAGTTATAAAATTTTGTTGAGTTATCGGATTTATGTGTATTTGAAATTCATCCAGAGATTTATCTTCAAACTGGAATGTATCGGGTCAATTCCAAGTCCTCCAAAGGCCGGGGAAGTAAATTTAAAGTAAATGAAAAAAAAAATTAATTTTTTGAGTCTCCATAGAGGCTTTCGGCCCTTGACTCCTTTGCGACACGACGTAACCAATTCCGATCGGGACCAAAGTTCATATGTGATATCTGTGATCGCGGTATTACCGATTGAGGGGGTGAGTCTGAAAAAAAGTGTGTATTTGATTTTTTAAGGACCACCCTAATGTACATATGAATGCATGTGCAACTCAAATCAACGAAAGAAAATCACGTGTTCACGATAATCCATATTGACTAAGGACATGGCCACGCAATGAAGGCTTGGCTGAAGCGCATATCAACTACATAAATACATATGTACATACATACTTACGTAAATATGTATATAAACTTATGTACACATTTTAAGAAACACAAACAAGTTAGTGTGTTTGCGGAAGTTGAACTTACATATGTATGTAGGTAGGGTGTGTGCGCTGCCGTCGCATAACCTCAGCAGAGAACTTTTATTTAATTAAACCACATATGACTCTGCTACTTTGCTGGATTAAGCAATAAAAAAAAAAATTAAGAACAATTGCATGCCATTAAAACCGCAGTTAAATCCAAAATTACTTATTATAAAAACCCATGCGATTGTTGTTGTAACTTTCCTTTCTACTTTGAAAGTTTTTTTTTTAGTATAAATCTACTCTAACTTTTGCTTTCCTTTTATAGCTTTTGCAATTATTTCATCAGTTGCAATTCGAACCACTTATAAAAAGCACTTATCTACCTGTGATGCTGCATTCGTTGAGGTCTGTGCTCCGAAAATATTTTGAGCGCTCAGTACGCAAGTGTTGGGTTAGAAAAATTTTTAGAGCTGAGAGATATTACAGCAGAGAAAATTTCACGAACATGAAGTCAGTGTTGAGTTTTTAGGCATTTTTTTTGTCATATATGTACATAAGCATGTATGTAAATATAGTACAAATTTATTTGGGAATAATTGAGACATTCGTTCATAAATTTTTTGTTTGCACTGGAAACCAAAATTTTTGACCGGTAAATAAAGCTTCGGTGAACTTGTAAAACCTTTTCGCATTCAGCAGCTGGTAACAAAATAATGCCACACACTCTTGAAACTTCACACTTCACTTCACACTTGTGGCACACTCTTGAAACTTCACAGATATGTTGTATTTGATGCCAACGTCCATTACCTGTAATATGAACATTCTATTTGAAAACTTCCTAAAGTTATTAAAAAAAATCATTACGATTTTTCCGAGTGACAAAAAATTAGTAATTTCGGTATTTCGCCTAAATAAACGTTTTAGGGCTCAAATTGTTCAAGTATTGTATTTATTTTTTATTGTACTTGTTTCTGGAATCCCATTGACTGAAATATATGCAAGAAGAATGCTTTAGTGTTTTTTTTCTGGCAAGAGAAGGAAGTGACGCAAAAAAACAATTCGTGAAATTTGCTCATATGAGCAGAAAGTAATGTTATTCATACGCTATGTATTTAAGTACGAGTATCAACGCGAAACCTAACAGGAAATAAGTACATAGTAGTTTCTTGAGGTTAGAAAATAAATTAGAAGCAACTTTTGAATACTCGGATGGCCAAGAAAAAAACTCCCAACACAGAGTTCCAACAACGATGCTGCACACGATGCTATTCGGCTTGTGACCCTTCTCTCTCTGGGCTATGCAATTAAACCACTAAAGCTGGCCTTTTGCTCTCCAGCTGCTACAAGCGCATGAATAAAATGAAAACGATGAGCAACAGCCTACTATGTACCCAAACATCTCATTTAATGCTATTATGTAGCAAATGCAACAACAGAAACAACACAGCAACATTGCAAGCTTTTACATTTCGTTTGCTGCTTTGCCGGGTAAAAACAGTTCATGGAGAGAGTGTGAGCAAGGCAACTTGCTGTTGCTGATGCTACCACCTATTACCTACTACCTACAACCTACCACCTAACACCTGCCAGCGAAGAGACCGGTGTGAGTGAGGCTTCGTGCAGTCGGCCAGAGTCAGCTGTCAGCTGTCAGCGATGCCGTAGTAGCAATAATGCCAACAACAACAGATAAAACTGAATTTTTGCACACAGCCATGCGACTGCGACTTCGACTGCGACTGCGACTACATATCAGGCAGGCAACGGCAGACGAGCTAAACAAACAAGCGTGCAGCCAAGTAGCCAGGCAGCCAGCGAGTTGGCCCAGTGTCAGAGTGTTTCTCGCTACAAACGAGTGTGGTTGTCTAAAATATACGAAATTCGTGTCGTGCGACGCTATACATATGTGGTAATAAAAGATTAGCAGAAATGTAAAATAATTAAAAAAAAAGTTATCGATGTATGAGTACAACAAACTATTGAAAAAAATTATAAGACGCTAACTTTAAAATAAAAATGTGGCATAAAATTTATTTTTTGGTTAAATTTAAACCAAAATATGTAAAAATCACACATGCATACTGACGAATTGCATGCATTTAAATAAAATTGTAATAGAAAATTTCTGGTGTGCAGCTGAAAATTAGTGCCAGTAATTAAAAAAAAAAACAATGTAAAATTTGCTGGCAACAATTTTAGTTGTTTTTGTTTGCAACAAATTTCTTCACTCGCAGAAAAAAAAATCGAAAACAAGGAATGCCTTGAAGCTGCACAAATAAGAATGCAACAACAACTTCGTCGTTAACATAAAAGCAAGAAATGTTCAGAAATTTAGCAACAGCCTTCACGACCGCACACAAACACACATGCAAGCATGAAATGATATGAATGTATGTACGTATGTATGTATGTATGTTTGTATGTATGTGAAAATGTATGCGTATGTATGTCCGCATGTTAGCAGCTCTTACTAACGAGCATTGTCTGCAGTGATTGTTGATTATCGCCAGCTATAAAACTATCATCGTTATTATCGAGCGACCAATGGTGTATGGCAAAAAAAATCAACAACAATAAAACGAACAAGAATAAAAGAAAAATGAAAGGAAGCAATAAAAAGCAACTGCAATGATAGACACGAATGCAAAAACCACAAGTATCGCTAGTGAAATATGCAGTGTTCATTCTGTAAGTGCTTGTGCACGAATGTAAATATGTATGTATATATGTATCTACATATGTTTGCCTATGAGGTGTGAAATGCTAAAGTTTCGCGGCTATTGCAGAATTTACAATTCTCCTACACCATCGTGTCGGCAAACAGGGTGTGAAATCCGTGTAAACCATCTATGTATGTGTACAAGTATGTATGTGTGTATGTTTGCACTCAACTCACTGCCTACTCGGCTGCTTTGGCTAATTTGCAACTGAAGGCATAAATTATCCGCTTGTGAAGTTATAGTATACATACATACATACACACAATTTCGGCAACTGCTTATACCATTTAAGCGGACTACGAGCAGTGCATTAGTGTTGCCCGCCGGGGCGTATGAGTTATATCAGTTCGCACTCGCTTTCACAGTTCGCTGCATTTCAACACTGCCAAGCATTTATTATCTCAGGTTGTAAACTGGTGGTTGTTGTATCTAATGGAGGTCAAAATTTTTTGTGCTTTTTATTTTTTTCCTAGTTGTGGTTTGCAAGTGGACGTGTATGTATACAGCTCAGTCGATCAAATAAGGAACGGTTTTGAAAAAAACGCTCTCAGGCAGGGTTCCTACAATACAACCTTCTTCTTGGAAGTTATATTAGAGACTCTTCGAATATTGCAGCCATTCAAAGGCAGATAGAAAGAGAAAAATTTAAATTTTGATTTTAAAGTTTTTTCTTAGTAAATTTATTACTACAAACAAATTACACATTTTCATATACATACATACATACGGCGGCGAATCTATAAAAATCATCAAAACAAAAAATTTCAAACTTTCTAGAAATTTATAAAAATTCGACAAATTTTAACAAATAATGATCAAAATATTAAACTTTTCAATAAGATTTTTTAGTAGTTATTTGAGAATGGTCTTTAACATTAAATTTTAGCATAATTAAGTGCAACTTTGAAGTTGCTAGGATTTGTCGTTGATTTTTGGCAATTTTTGTTCGCGCAATTTCTTGCACACAAAGTATGTTCAAATTTGTTTTTATGGAGAAAATGAGCAACACCAAAACATTTGCCAAAAATCAACTGTCAGTTCTAGTTGCTTAAAATTTGCACTTTATTAATACAACAGAATGTGTGCTGCATACTCTGAATATTTCTAAGAAATCTTATAAAACAGCTCAAAAGCTTTTGATGCAAATTTGTAAATTTTGGCAATTTTTCTACAAAGTTTGAAATTTTGACTTACATGGTTTTGGTTAGACAACGAGGGCACTTTCATAAAAATATAATAAACATTAAATAGTCGAATGGGAAATAGCTAAAAATTCAAAAATGTGTCTTTTCTGATTGTATTTTCGCCACTGTATGCAGCTGTAAAAAAACTATAAGTCGAATTACAGTTCCTTTAATTCCGTTTTTTTTTATTCTAAAAATTCTTTTTTGCTATAACTAGCCAATCTCAAATTTCTTCTTACACTATTAAGACGAAACGAAGACAAATACGAAATAAAAATAAGATAAACTAAAGTTGAACACGAAGACGAATATGATCCTGAATACGAATCAAACAAGTTTGATGACGACAACGAATACGAATACGAAGGCGAACCCAAAAACGACTACGGAGATGAATTTGAAGATGAATACGACGACGACAAAGATGAAGACGAATCCGAAAACGAATAGATATGAAGATGAAGCGGAATATGTATACGAAAACGAAGACGGCTGCAGAGACAAATGCGAAGCACAATGCGAAGACGAAGGCAAAAACAAATAAAAACTTATACAAAGACCAACCGAAGACGACTAAATAATAAGAAAACGAATAAGAAAACGAAGACGAATTCGTTTACGAAAGTGAAAGATGGATAAGAAGACGAAGGCTAAGACTAAATATAAGATTAATATGAAATTTCACTTTAGTAGTGTGGCCCAGGGGCAATTGTTTTTTTATCTTTTGTTTTTTTTTGTTACTGTTACAGGCTTTAAGGAGAGTTTTTACGTTTTCATTTGGTTTGTTTCGTGATTTTCCTTTTGATTTTGTGTTACTGTATCTTCACAGAGTTTTTTGTGGTTTAAAAATTAGTCGGAAAATGCTTCAGACTAAACCAATTTGACTGACTATTAAAAAGTTTTTCCAAAAAAGGCTAAAAGAGAATTTTTTGCTATTAAACTGTAAAGTAAATGATTTTTTTTTTGAAACCTTTTATGTGAATTTTTACTTAATTGACATTTCGATCCAATTAAGGTAATTTGGGCCTTTTATGGTTTTGTAAAATATCATATTGTGACGTAGTGAAAAGAAACCGGTAGTGAACAAATTTTTTCATGTTGATATTTACACCGACAGTAAACTTTGTTTGAAATTTTATACGACGACGAATTACACCACCTCTAATCGGATCGGAGAATGTAGATAATGGTAAATAGGCTTCTTTAGAGTAAAAAAAATTGAGATTGGCCAATTATATTAAAAAAAAAACTGCTTTAAGTGAGTGCATTTTTTACAGAATTAAAAAATTTGCTACGCCTCAAAAACTACTTTACTTTTATATATTTTGACTTCATATGTGGATTCAGTGGAAAATTATACGTTAGAAATTATGCACAATGCTTGTGTTATTGAAGGTAATTGTTTGGCACATATTTCTGCTTAACAGCCTTTAAATAATAGCGTTAATAACACATAACAAATTTATTTTCAACAGACAAAATTATGTAAAAAATTACTGCTTATGACAATTGCGGTTTCTATGATGTAAGAGTGCCAAATTTCTTACCGATATCTGTTATAGTTTGAAGAAATTAATTTTAAAAATTGTCCGTACTTTAATAAACTTTTATAACTGTACAATATACATATTTGTATCCCAACATAAGGATTACAAGTGCTTTATAAGAATATACTTTTCTCAAAAACCCAAGGAATATTTAATAAAGCAAATTAATTAAAAAAATACTCTATTTGCAATAAAACAACTGTAAACTTCACAAACGAAGAGATTTTTGCATGACCTGCTGTTATTTTATTTTTTTTAGTCGAACAGTGTTGTAACCTGAAGAAAATTAAAAAAATTTTCAAATGACAGTGTCAATGTTCCTTTGCAATTTTTAATTAATTTTCTCCCCGTTAGGGTGCGTGCGAGTAATTTTTCGAAGATCTGATGATTAAAAATCAACGCGTACTCTTAGCCACTTGCAACTTTTACTTTATCACACTAAAATTTAATGATCTATAAAACTGAATACCCAAAATTCTTATAAAAACCAAAAAAAAACTAATTTGGTGAGCATTTTTTTATAACATTTTAATCTTTATACCCGAGCGCACTTGTGCACAAGGGTATATTAATTTTGTTCACATAACGGTTGTTTGTAACAGCCAAAACGAATCGAGATAGATATAGACAAATGTATACATAAATGATCAG
>NW_016164182.1:0-13093 GCF_001687245.7 Rhagoletis zephyria | reverse complement strand
ATATGTATCTCGCTAACCGTTCTAGCAATTTGTACCAAGCTCGGTATGGTTATTGTGCTTGCCACATAAAAGCAAACCGTTGAAAATTGTTGAAATCGGACTAAAATTGAGGCCGCTTTTCATATAACGGTAAATTTCAAAAATGCTTGAAATTTCAATATTTCGAAATTTAAGGACGCTAATTTACTTAAAATGTATACATCCCGGCTTATCATGTAGCGGTAGCTTTCGGAAAGGTGGAAAACATATACTTAATACTTGCGCCGGGTATTTAATGTTCGGCTCCGCCCGAACTTAGACTTTCTTACTTGTTTGTTTTAAATTTGTTTATTTTGGGAGAACACCAGAATTGTTATCAACTAGGTTTTATTATGTAATATTTATTAACTGCTCCTGTTCCAATTTTTTCGATTTTCTTCAAAATTGCTACTTTTCTACTTTTTATGCACTTTTTTCGTTAATGCATACATACAAACGTTCAAAACGTTGGGGCTCAAGTGGTCTCTTGCACATTTTATTAGCTTTCATTTAAAACAAAAATGTTAATCAAATTAAGTGAAAAATGCAGGCTCCAGTGAATTGTGAACATAAAATGCCAATTTTGAACCACTGTGCATTGTAAGGACGCTAAAATGGCACAAAAACGCGGAGACAAGTAAACTTAATTTTGGGTCGTTGATTAAGGATCTGTATACCGTTTTTCCAGATCAGGTCATTTTCCTAAGATATTTTCATTTTAAGCTTGCATTGTGGGTGAAAAAAATCAAACTTTATCAGGGAAAATGTTACGCATACGCCATGTACGAGTATATACGACTACAGCCATGTACCATGTGGCATATGAGTAACATTATTTCCTGGCCTTATTTCATTCAAAAATTTATAGCACACTTTCATTTAACCATTCAAAACTTGTGTGTTTATCCATCGATTTTCATCGTAAGTAGCTTGAATTTTTGGAAAAAGAACAGGGCCCGAATCGCGATATCTGTGATCGAATTAAATTCGGTTCGAAATTTCTTTTTGAGATTACGGCATTCCGTAGCTAGTGCCCTTTTTCAGTTTAAATGGGTTTGGAGATAAAACAGCAGTCATTTTATTTCATTCGATTCGCACATCCACAGCTAATTTATCCCCACCTTTAACGCATATTTCGCCTCCGAATTGGATTACACATCAATTCATTGGGAATCATTTTAACTTGCCTTAGTTTTATTGAATTTGAAATTCCAATGTTTTCCGGAGATTATTCAACGAATCAAACCAATCTATCGATTTGTCGTTAATTTTATAGTCAGGGTAGTAAAAAATGCATGCAATGAAATGGAAATACGTAAGCTTAAATACGACAAGGTTGCTGAAAATGCAAAAACAAAAATAGAAAAAAACGAGCAAAAAAATTCCCATTGCACGAATGCGCATTAATTACCCTAATACGAATCGTTTCAGTACCTGCAACTAAACACCAAAAAGCAGCAGAGCTTGAAGACTCTTACGATAGCAATCCTGCATAAACAAATCCAACAGCCAACAGCATACAAAAAGAAAAAAAAATTTGAAAAAGAGAAATGGCTGAGGAAAAGCGCGCAAAAAAAATAAAACAATCAAAGAGAAAGCAAGAAGCAAGAACAAAAAAGCGCAACAGAAAAGTTTGCGAACGGCGCAAAACAGAAAATGCTTTCAATTGTTGTTACCACTTGTCAACACAATCTTCGTCGTAACTGTGTGGCTGACATCGTTCATCGCGGTTGCCGTTGTTATTTTTCTTGTTGTTGCTCTTGTCTTTGGCATTGTCATTGCCAGCTTAGATGTACATACATACACACATATGTATATATTTGCGTGCGCGGGAGTAGTAAGCGATAGGCCGTTTCAGCTTTGCGTTGCCATTTTCGTTGGCGCTGGCTTTTTGTGCAGCACTCACGTGCCCTTTTTGGCCTGCCGCCCGTCTCACTCATCCGACTGACTGCTTGCCCGTATGACTTTGCCAACAATTGGCACATCGCTTTACTAACGCTGCGGCCGGGTTAAATATGCCTCAGCCGAATGCAGCATTCACGCCCATAGCCGTCAACACTTCTCAAATTTGATATTTTACGATGGCAGACAGTGAAAAATCGAGTTGGAGGTGCATTTTAGGCTTTCGCTGCTGTGTGAATTCGGAGATGAGGCACAGCACAGCGACAGTCTATTTTATATTTATTTTTTGTTTTTATTTTGTCAGGACAGTTGAAGTGCTTAAATTTCGCTGTCACTTTGTTTGCCAATCAACTAATCTAATTTGCCATTCGTTGGTTTTTGCTTTTGTTTATGTTTGTAATTAAATATTTTGTGGTTTTGCTGATTTGACGTTGACGAGTTAAGTTCGCTTGAACTTTGTTTGGGAAAAAGGCTTAGCAGATTAATAAGAAAAGTGTTCTTTTATTATTGCAATGCAATAAAACATTAGCGGTGATAGAAGTTAGCATATTTGCAAATGAAAAGAGCGTGAATAATTTGAGGGTGTCGATGTTGCTTGGTTTCAGAAATTAATTTTATCAAAGTCAATGTTTTATTAGAGGATGGTAGGTTGGGTGACTACTCAAATATTTTATATTTAAGTAGCAGAAGAAGTAAATATCATTTTATAAAATGACTAGAGAAGAATCTCTGGGCTGCATAATTAATTTCATTGATTTTTGTAATTAATATCGATGAAGTTTAATACATTTTTGCACACGCTCAAATCATTAGTAGTGAAATTTTTTTTAACTACTTTTTACAAATCTGCCAAACTCAATTATTTCCAAAATTTATTGCAGACGCAGTTAAGTCTTGCATGTAAAGTGCCTTTCGAAAGCAGTTTTTATTTCCGAAAATCAAATTTTTCGACACTACTTTTTGTCAGTTTATACCGTGAATGCAGAAAATTCCACTTTCACCTGTGTTACCAGACATTTTTATGCTAATAACAATATTATTGAAATATTTGTTAAACATTGCAATTTTTATTTCTGAAAGTGATTTCTGTAAATCTAGAAAAAGGACATTTTGGTTGTTTATACGTGCAAGTAGAATTTTGATAGCAAAATGTGCAGAAAAAGCGCTTGCATTGCCACGTTTAACCGCACTTTAAGGGTTGTGCAGCCCAGGTACTTATTGAAAAGGACGACGGCGTGTGGACTCGAGGTGAGGAGGAGTCTTTCGATATACTGTTAAAGGCCCAAATCCTGGCGGTCGAGGATCTAGGTGTTCTACCTGATGCTGCAGTATCCATCGCAGGAGGAGGCGGCCTTGCAGGAGAACTGGTGAGAGCATCCCGGTTGGAGATACTAAATAAATAGTTACCAGGAAAAATTGACCAGTGATTTACTCAGATAACCAGGCCACACACTTGACAAATTTATCTACTGAGGAATGCAAGATAAAGCTACGACTCGTCGAACCAGTCAATGTCCATTTCTCTTGTCTGGACTTTTGGCGATAGGTATGGAAAACAAAAAAAAACTTAGCAGGTCAGGGGTGGAAGCTTTTAGGTTTGTAAAATGCCGATATAGCTGGAAATTGTATTGCTCAGCTATTACTTCCTTAAAACATAAACCGGACAGAAATTTTGACAGGCAGCATACGGTACAAAAATATTATTGCCTACAGGAAGTGCAACAAAATCTCATTAGTTTTGAGGTCTATATGTATTGAGCAAAATTCAAAACAAAAATTCGATTTTCAAGTTGGAATATTTATGTGGCTTGTCAGAAAATATGGTTCTATTTAATCTGTTTTGAAAATAAAATCAAATAAAACGAAAAATTTTTCCACTCTTTTTTACTTAATTTTCAACATTGAAAGTCGAAAAATGCAGAAATAAAATTTTCCACTCGTATGTGCATACAAAACACATACACATACATATATCCACGTATACCCCAAATGGTTGCGGTTGCCATCGTAGCTTGATAATCAGTTGATCCCCATATAATTGTGGCTTCTTGCATTCTTAGCAGCAAAGCTTACGCGTCATCAGTGCCCTTGTAAGCGAACATTGCGCCTCTTGCTCTACGCCAATGCCATTGCATTTGCAATGCCGACCCCCGTAAGCGTTCCAAGTACGATGCGCGGACATACACATACATAATTATATATACATTAGGGTGCTCAACAAAAAAAGTAAAGTCGGAATTTTGATGCTTTCACCTCCTAGGATTGTTCTCTGACGAAAACTTTTATAGCCGTGTTTTTTATGTTGAAATCAAAAAAAAATATTTACGTAGAGGTCGCCCAAAGCGCTCAACGTTTCCAAGCAATTTTTATAAAAAAAAAAAACATTTTTTCGTAGTAATGGTATGGAATTCTTGAAATCGATATTTTTCGATCGGAAAACTTTGCTTCTCTTCAGAAGACTTTCAATAATACTATCCAACGATTTATTTAAATTTTTTTAATATTAGCTGTTTTCCATACTATTTCCCCTAAAAACCGCAAAAATTCAATGAGAGCACCCGGATAAAAATAGCTAGTAATAAAAAGTTGTAAAATAAACAGTTCGATTTTATTACTAGAAGTCTCCTGAAGAAAAATGAGTTTTCCGAACGAAAAATATTAATTTTTAAGAATACTATACCATTTCCACCGAAAAGTGGCTTTTCCATCATGAAATACATAGAAAACTTTAAACGCTGTGAGCGACCTCTAAATGGTTTCAAAAAAAAAGGGTATATTTTTCGACATTGAACAGGCCCAGAGGGTGAGGGCATTAAAATTCCGATCTTACTTTTTCATATGCATTTTTGGATCACCCTAATCTACATACATGATACATATGTATGTGCGTATGATATCCAAACACAAGTTTGTGCATTTCAAGATGCTTCGACAAACCATCAGCCAATGTCCTAGCTCCGTTCAACTGCTAATGCAGCTGTGTAAGCGATGCGCTGGTTTCCAACTAAAGTTAGTGCGGAAAAGCGAATAATCTAATAGAAGAAAGCAACGTTAAATAATTGGGTGAAGAAAGTAAAATGTTTAGGAAAAAAACGTACATAGATATATAGTCAACTAGAAAATAGAAAAGCATAGCGGAAATGCGTTGGAGAAATAAAATAGTGTGTAGGAAAATTGGAATATGTAATTCGGTAAAGAAATCTGCCAAAGCAGAATTGCATAAGTAGGTATATCGCTTTTCCATGGCTTCAGTTTTGTGCATTTCTACTTAATCGGGAGTGTGTAACGACGTACTATGCCTTAGGAATTGTGAATGTGTGTTTTTCTATGCATTTTTGCGTGCGTATATGTATGTGTGCGTGCTGGGAGAGTGCATAAGTATGAATGCTGTCGCTACACCACCGCCGAATGCACATCGATGCTGTCGTTGCTCCCACTTCCGCTATGACTCGCTGCAATGAGTATGGGAATGTATGCGAGCGAGAGATTCACTAGTTGTGCGGCATTCAAAGGACTCGTCGTGAAAAATATTCGTTTGCAGAGAGCATATTAAAACCACAACGATTCGTATGCCGTATCGAAGCTGTGTGGCCTAACTGTTAAGTCAGTTGGATGCGTTACGCTGTGTGTGTTGATCTCGCATACAAATGCGGGTGGTAAAGCTTGCGATTTAAAGAATACATTTAGATTATGCCGTCGCTTAGGGGGTGGCAAAGAGTGTTACAAAAAAAAAAATGTATGCAATAAATCAGCTGCAATCGAGTAAAAATTTAACGTGCGTTAGTCTTATACCAAATGGAAATCAAATAAAATACCCCAAATTTATGGCAAAAAGTTCAACGCTGTTTTATTTGTGGCTTACAATTTTAAAATCGAAAATGTGAAAATGTGAAAATGCGAATAACTAATAAAATAAAATGGGTTATTTCTCTTATTGAAATTTTCAGGTGCAGTAACCGCAGCGCAAGAGTTATTTTTGAAATTGAAAACAATAAAAATTAAAAAATAATTATTTAATAAACAAGTTAAACATATCTGTAAATGTATTCATAAATGTTAAGTGCAATAAAGTAGAAACTATTATAAATAACTAATAAAAAAAAAAATACATACACAAAATATAACAAACAATTAAAAAATATTTACAAGGACAAATATTTTCATTGCGATTGTGCACACTAATGTAATTCCAATAATTAATAAACAAAAGTTTATATTAAAAAGGATAAATTACATATTGCTTTAATAATTATAATAACAAAATTGCAATATATCGTGAAAAAAACTAAATTAAAAAATTTGCAGTCGCTTAAATAATTATAAGAAAAAGTTATAAAATAAAAATTCATAGCATAAAGCAAATAAATAAAAAACATTTAAAGAAAAATATTTACTCTTTTCCTCAATTTGCAATACTTAAATATAAAAAACGCATATAATAATTTTAATAATAACTGGAAAGGTTAACGCAACATTTGTCCACATATGCGCAAACTTACTTATATACTTAGTGTACAAATACGCTAACAAAGAAAAATAAACAAAAATAAAAAAAAACTGCTGCAATCAAAACCAACTGGAAAATTTTCAAAAAAGTTATTATAAAAAAAGTTAAAAGTTTTCTTATACAACTTTAAACACCATTTAATACAAATAAGAATCATTTGTTTGGATGTCGTTTTTACATATCAAAGTTAGTATGAAAAAATATTAAAACAAAAAAAAAACACAAATTATGATTCGTAAAATAACGAAAAATCCACAGTAAGAGCAATTTATAAAAATAAATAGAGATATATTAGCAAAAAAAAGTGAATAAATATATAAAGGTAAATAATTAATACCCGATATTCGAAAAACGAAAATTCCGACACCAATTTTTTGCTGCAAACTAGTTATAAAACAACAAAATAGAAATTAAAAATTATCTTTGTAAATCACCCCAAACAAAAATCAGTAGAGAATTTGATTAAACGAAATTCATATGGCAAGTAAAAGTGTTAAAAAATAAATATACGCAGCACAAACTAACTGAAAATTAAAAAAAATAAAAAAAATAAAAAAAATGATAAATTGGTTTGATGGTACTACTGCTAAATTTGGTAATTAAAAATATTTATGAAATCAATTAGCGCATTGAAAATATTAATAAAAACCATTTTGTAAAGCAATGCAAAGTTAAGTAGCGCAAAAATTTAAAGAGTCCCAAAAAATAAATATAAATTTAAAAAATTTAAAACAAAAAAAAAAAATATATACTTAAAAATACTAAAAAAAATTGATTCCAAAAAATTTATTGCGAAAGTGTTTAATTAAACTGCGATAAAGCTGAATATAAAAAAGTAAAAATATAAATATAAAGCACCTAAATAAATAGACAATAAGCACTAATCGAGCGCACACTTAACAACAAAAGTCAATGCAAACCCATTCTGCTCCTATTAAAAAATTCTAGACTATGAACTAATTAAAATCTTCACAAACGCCAGCATTGAGCACTAATTACACTGGAAGCACGAATAAAGTAGGGGCAACATGCAAAATTAGAGTGAAGAAATCTCGTTGCCTTCTAGCCAACGAATGTATGCGTGTACCTATGTAAATGCGAAAATCCCCCAGAGTCAACGATAAGCAAAACAAACAACAGCAGCCAACAACTAATCATCAATTCTTATTGTGTGCCGCATAGCGAACGAACAACAAAAAAAACATACATACATACATAAATTCTCACGCCTGCCTAGCTGCTAGTATTGTGGCGGCGCATAATCGTCAACACACCGCCCACCAGCAAGCAGAATTAGCAGGGAAATCGGCCGTCCTACGTAGTACAACATTCGCACCACGGTGTGTCAAATATCACACTTGTCAACACCGACATTTGCGTTGTGGTTGCAACTTCTGATGTTGGCATTTAGTTTTATGCTCCCTCGCCAGCAACTCCAACTATAACAACAATAAATATTATTGGCTACATTTTGCTCAACGAATGGGTCGCTCATTTAATGCCAACAGCGCATCATAGGCACTGACCTGAAAAAAAAATTGAATAATAAAACTAAAAGGCGAAAAAATAAAAACGTTTAACGTAAGTCCTTAGCTGCAAATGAATGCTGATGATAAAATTACAACAACAATTACAACGGCCCATTTAGCAATTCTGAAGCGAAGCCAAACAAAGCTACATACATATGTACATACCTTCTATATGGATAAAAGGACTAACTACATCGTTGTGCATCGGTAAACATCAGTAGATGCTAATCACATCACATCAAATACAAGGAAAAATCATTTGCTGGTGAGTGAAAAGGCTAAGCAACTAATTAGTGTTACTGTTGTTTGTGCGTCGGTGGCTAAAAATGTATGTAGAAATAATTTATGGGAATACTAATTATCTGTAGGTAAATCTGTTTAACATACCCGCAAGCCATGTAATTCTGAATTCAACCATAGTGGTTTTGAAAATTTTCATTACTGATTTAATATTTGATGTGTTTCTTTGGTTTAATTTGGGACTGGGGTATGCGTGCTTTGTGTCAAGTATCTAGGCTCTTTTAAACACCAAGGAACCGGGAAAAGGTTCAGTATTTTGATTTTACTGATAAAAAACTTTTACTCTCAAATTTAAACATTTTCATATATTTTTCTGTAAAAAACACTGTGACAAGAATTTGTCACTGATACACGTATTAGTTTCTCAAAATCCAAAATAATGAGTTCAAGTATTAAACAAAATACTAAATTTTTATTATATCTGATGTAAGGAAGTTTTTTAAGTGGTTTAAAACGCATCCGAATTTTTTACTGTAAAGCCTGCAGTTAGCCGAGGATAAATGCAGCAGCCAGGGTCCACCACGTGAAGGTTGTAGGGCTATATTTAGGGTTCCTTTTTTACTTGCTCAAAAAAAATTTCCACACAACCTTCGTAATCAAAATGCGATTAACAAAGTGTGGTTGAATTTATCAGTGCCCTCATAACCTTTTTTTTATATTTTTCTGCCATTTTAGGTGTTCCAAACCTATCTTCAGATTTGTAATCAGCTACCCCAAAACCTCCCTATAGAAAATTTCATAAAAAACCTAAATTCTTGTAAAGGCTTCCGCCATATTGGATCCGCCATTTCGAGTATTCCAAATCTGACTTCAGATTCAGTATCAGCGACCCCATAAAATCTCGTATAGACACTTTCATAAAAATTGAACTTTTTTTATAAGTCATCCGCCGTATAGGATCCACCATTTTAGATTTTCAAAAACTAACTCCACATTTGTAATCAGCTACCCTATATACATATATTTATACCTTTCATGAGCAAGAAATGGTATTATAACTTTGGTCCGATGTTTGTAAGTACCAGAATAAGAAGAGATAGACCTATTAAAATGTATACTTAAATGATCAGAGCATCGAGCTGAGTCGATTTAGCCATGTCCGTCTGACCGTCTGTCCGTCTGTCTGTCTGTCTGTCTGTCTGTCTGTCCGTCTGTTTGTATGCAATCAAGTCTCTCAGTTTTCGAGATATCCGGATGAAATTTGGTAGGTGGGTGTATTTTTATAATGTATTAATCATTTGTCGGAACTAGAAGAAGCGGACCACTATAACATATAGCTCCCATACAACTGATTGTTCAGATATGAGATTTTTCGTTATAACTTCTCCATTTATGCAGCTAAGAACATGAACTTTTGCAATACTTCTACCCATTATCAACAGAGAACTTAGAGTGAAAATTACAAAGATCGGGTCACTATAACCTATAGCTCCCGTACTACTGATTGTTCAGATATAAGATTTTTCGTTATAACTCCTCCATTTAATTAGCTAGTAACATGACTTTTTGAACTGTTGTCATTCATTATCAAAAGAATACTTTCAGAGAAAATGGCGAAGATCGGGTCGTTATAACCTATAGCCTCCATACAACTGATTGTTCAGATATGAGATTTTTTGCCATAACTTCTTCATTTATGCAGCTAGGAACATGAAAATTCTCACCGTTTTCACTCATTATTAAAACATTATTTACAGTGAAAATAACAAAGATCGGGTCACTATAATATATATCTCCCATTCAACTGATTGTTCAGTTATGAGAATTTTCGTTATGCAGCTCGGTTTATGCAGCTAGGAACATGAAATTTTGCAATACTTCCAACGATTATCAACAGAATTTTTACAGTGAAAATAACAAAGATCGGGTCACTTTTACATATAGCTCCCATACAACTGATTGTTCAGATATAAGATTCTTTGCTATAACTTCTAAATATATGCTAGAAACATGATATTTCGCACTATTTTCACTCATTATCAACAGATAGTTTACAGTAAAACTAACAAATATCGAGTCACTGTAACTTATATATTGCCTCCATATAACTGATTGTTCAGATATGGGGTTATAATGTAAAACTAATTTATTTGGACAGCTAAAACCGATAAATTTCGTAAGCTATTGTATAAATAATTATACAAAGTCTACTGAGAAAATTGCCAAAATCTATGCTGCATAAGCCTTATCTCGTATAGATTCCACTGATTGTTCCTACATCAGTTTTTGAGATATATCTCCTTTATATAGGATGCTAAACTCATTAAATTTTGTTACCGGTCAACATACCGATCACACAGCAGTGAAAATCACTTTAATTGGTGCTATATAAGGTATATCTTCCATACCTCTGATTGTTTAGATACGATGTTTTATATATGTAACTCCTCTATCTATGTGTGCTGTGAATATATAAATTTTTTCAAATGCAGTAATCTGTTAAAGTAAAGTTTTATATATATATAAATATTTTATAATTTTTTAAAAATGATCCGCCATATTCGATCCACTATTTTGAGTTTTCCAAATCTGACTTCAGAGTCGTAATCAGCGAGCCCCAAAGCTCCCTTGTACGAAGTCTCATTGCAATTCGATTAATGGCTTCATATTTTCGTCACTTTCGATGAGCTGCATAGTTGGGCATAATGGACCGTTGAGATTCGGATTCTCTTGTTTTCAACGGAAAGCAGGCATATCATTGAATCATACAAAGATATTAGCTGTGCATTTATTAAACATTATTTGTATCGGCAAGGATATGGTCAAGGTCTAATTAATCTACAAATATACATATTCATTCATACGGCGGCGATATTAAAGGATATGCCACAGATATTTGTAGAACTATTTAAACTTGCCTTCCTTTTTATTAATCGCAAAATAAGGGGCTTCCAACTATATACTACCAAACTATTTTCTTTCGGGTCAGCTATTTTTTGACCCGTAACCAGTTACAGCTACCTTCCCACCGCAATTATAAACTGGGTAAATATTTCACGCAGCATTAACTGGGGGAACGAAACGAGGGGCAGTAGGTGGCCGAATGATAAATTTCACTTAATAGACCAGACAATCTGACACTTGAGGTCGAAATAATTTCCTAACGGATAAACAAAATTTACTACAATCATTTTCATATTCATTGAATTTGCACGCGCTTATTCATACATATTCTTCCACTTGTAATGTATTCGAAATAAGAGTCTATGCACTTTAGTCAAAAATATTGCAATCTAAAGCAATTGTTTAATGCTATAGTAGTTTTGGTGTTTTCCAAGAAGAAGTGCTAATATTCAATTTTCCCACATACATATATATCTAATTTAAATATAATATTATTCCAACAAGCAATTTAATACTGAACAGTAATAAAATTTACGTTCGCTTGGCGTGCTGCAAATTGCTTTCAATGAATTTTTACTACATAATTGATACTTTGTTGTATATTCCATTCTTTTGCATTTCAAACAGCATGCAGGCTACTGGGATTAAAGCGAAGCTCTTCCTATGTGATGAAGCTGTTTTACAAAAATTTAATTTCAATCTGCATATGTATGTGTGCACGTATCCATATACATATGTATAGTATGTACATTCATATGTATGTATGTATGCACATTCATAAGCAGTTTTGGGTGCATGCATACCAATAGTCTGCGCGTAAGCATAAAACAATAACATTGGTGCTATGATTATACGCAGAGGAAAATTAAAAACAAATGCGTAGATTCCATCGGACAAAGCTATTTTCCACGCATACGAAATAAGAACACAAAAAATTTCGATCGATCACATTTTTACGGCCTACGAGGGCCAAACATATTTAAAATATATACAAAAGTTGGAATGAAATCAATTATCGCCGAACTTTACTGGGAGTTACCTAAAAAAAATCTATATTTTCATATGCGGAGTTTTAGGTCTTGGTAGAAGGTGTATGCTAATTTTTGTTTAAAACATTTTAACCCCCTTATACCACCTTGACTTTACTCGTTTTGAAAAGGCATTCGTGAAGTGAATAATCAAGATAAAAACCAAAAAAAATATATATATATTTAATTTGCATGTTGCCTGCAATGGAATTCGAACCCTGACCCTCTGGAAATCAACAAATTGTTACAAGCATGCTTTGCGGAAGTAGAATAGCGAAAAACTACGAAAGAGGGCGCTCAGAAATCACGAAATTAACTACTTTAGTAACTCCTGGTAGTGCAAAGGGAGCCGATGGTGACTACCGCCTAAGACATTGTCTTGTAAAAGTAATCGATGTAATACACGGCAAGTAGTCGATCGGTAATTGACGGAGTTGTTGATGTACACTTTCATATACATATTCAGATGTGGACATTCAAATACGTGCGTGCTAAATTTTGATATGAAAATATTATTTTTAAATACGAACATTTTTAAACGATAATCAAATATAAAGCATTTATTTTTACAATGCATCATTTCCCTCAGTGTACCAGATTACTTTGAAATTTGCCACTTTTTCCAGATTCTACCGCAACGTGCATATTAGAGCGATACGACACGCGATATCATATGCGGTGTGATTGCAAACCGTGTCGCTTGGCCGATACACAAGCGATATATGTCACCGCAGCGTCGCTGTCGTGCAAGTGAGCACAGTTTTCATCGCTTCCTACCAATTCCCACGTACTCATTGCATGTCGATAACGCTTTCATATCGTATCGCGTAACGTATCACTCCAATGTGCACCGTGCGTTAGTTTAATGAATAGTCGCTCATACGCCATGACACCTGAAACCAGAAGAGGTTTGAATAGCTCAATCAAGTTAGCGGCGATAAAATGAAAAAATGAAGAAAAAATTT
>NW_016164181.1:23065-32907 GCF_001687245.7 Rhagoletis zephyria | reverse complement strand
GGCAGAATAGACAGTAAATCATAGATGGACGAGAATTCTAAAACCGACCCGCAATCGCTGAGAAGCGGCACAGAAACTTCTAGACCAAATATTGAGCTGATATCCGAAGAGCACGAAAGGCGATGTGTGAAATGTGCGCAACCGCGGTTAGGTGCAAGTTTTCAACTAGGTCGCGGATGTTAGACCTTTTCTTTTAGCACGCTAGTCGCTTCTCTTTTGTTGCCTTTGTACTTTCAGAGCTGCATCGTTTTCCGAATTGAGATAGTTTCCTCATTTTACGTAGGCGACTGTCTTTTATAAGCTGGTTTGGAAGGACGCCCGGTCCTCAAAACACGGCCATTGGTTGAAAGGTGTGATAATAAAAAACTCAGAAATTGTAAAACCCTCAGCTGACTAGGTGGAACTTTTGCTATTTCTGTATGGAAGAGTTTGCTTTCACGAAATGCTCCTTGAGGAGGATGGCAAAGTTCTCTTGACTTAGTTTATAAGCCAGTTTCATCACTGATTGAAACCAAAGCGGCGTCAGCAGAATTATGCAAAGCAGTCATAAACATGCAACGCGCCTACCTTTTGGCTCTAAATATATAGCTACAAATCTACATATATATAGGCAGCAATAATATTGAATATCGGAAAATATGTACATACTTGCATAATGAACAGTACAGATACGCAAATACTTCTACGCATATATTAACCATATGGCCCTAGGCGCAAGCCGTACTCGTTTTAATCTTTTATGTTACGCATTTTTATCTGCAATTTTGCTAATACAATCAGCAGCCATAAGTATTACATGTAACCACAATAAAGTTAACTACCTCAAGGAGGTAGACGATTATGATTATCAAAGACATTATGACGATCGCAGCTATTTTTATTTTTTAAACACTCGTATAAGCAACATTTTTTACTTTTACATGCATATAATTTTTTGTGGCTGTTGGCCATTTTAATATATGTATATATATTTTTATATGAATATAAAAAATGCATACAAAGCCATTGTCGGCATGTTGCAGCATTGTGATCGCATCACATGGCACTTGCATTAGTGCTTTGTGGCAGCGTTTGTTGTCCAACACTCTCGGGGGCAATGCGTTCATTCGTTCGCTCGCTTTTGATTCGTATATCTAATTTGAAAAATCTAACCTGGAGCCGACAAGCAAAGCAGCAGAGCAGCAGCAGTTTTGCGCAATCGTTACGCCTGCTGATGGGCGTTCGGCGATCAGCGAGCGTTTGGGGCGGTAGCGGTGAATGTGTAGCACAAGTGCCATTGCGGTTGCTGTTGCTTTGCAACGTCCATCTACATATATGTATGTAGGTATGTTTGAAGCAATGTGCGCTTGTCCAGCGCTAGTGTGGCAAGCAACATGGATAAGTTGTTGCCGGCAAATCAATTCAAATCATCTGCTGATCAGTCATCGGCCAACTTGAGCGCAACAACAACCACTTTGTTGTTGTTGTTGTTTTTTTGTGATCTTGTGGCAAGTGGCAGTGGCACTTTGCTATGCCAATGTTGAGACGGAAGCTGTAACGCTGTTGCGGTTGTTTGCTCGAACATGCCACTGATATCGCAGCAACAGCCACCACCATCACCGCCACCACCACCACCTCAACCACCATCGGCACCGCCGCGCGCTTGTGAGCAGCTACTAGGTAAATTGGTTGATAGAGCATTGTTGGGCGCCAATTTCTGTGCGCTAATCACCAATGGCGGGTGCCATAACACGCTGCTTGAGTCTGCTAACCCCAACAACCACCTGTTGCCGTTTACTGTACGCAACAGCAACCTTGCGCTGCGTCGTAAAACACTGTTCTAATGCCACTTAAACGCATTGTCCATTCATGCCACAGCAATAACAGATACAAAATGACCTGATTGCAAGCAACATTTGTATGTATCTACATTCAAGATATTACGGTACACTGCCACAGCTCCGGTAGCATTTCAGCAACATTTCATTATAATTATCACAGAAAACATTTAAAGATGCAACAAGCTGATGCACTTGCCAGATACAGCTGCACTTGTCAGTGGCTGCCATAGCATTGCATGCGGTGCGTTTGCGTATGCGTTTGTACATACATGTATGTATAGTACAATAGTGGCATGTTCTTTGTGGCACGTTGCAATGTTAGATGTTTGTGCTACAAGTGCTTCCGGCTCATTTGTTTACTTTTTCTCGACTTCTGGCGTAGTTGACGTTGCTGCCCTCAACTCAACGTGAGTGTATGTCTGTACAATTATACGCCATGGCTTGTGGCTACACTACGCCATTCATCCGTTCATCGTTCACATTGCACTGCAACTCCACTATGTATGTGCCACAACAAAAAAAATATTAGTTTTGTTTTAAGCTGGTGACAGCAACGCATTCACTGCCACATCCTTGCCTACATTTAAACGACTTGTCTTACACATCTACTACATGCCGCTTAACGAAATGCTAAGGCAGTGCGTTGCATGCAACATACTTGATACACAAAGAATCATAGCTACAAACTTGTCTTTGCATACGCGCGGCTCTTTTGCTGCTCTGTCGCTTCTGATGGGGTAAGGTGAAAGATAAAATATTACATGACCATATGAGGTGTCGTCAGATGGCATTTGTGGCACCATGCAACAGACTCTAGTCGTCGGTGACCGCAACAGTAACAAATGTTTTCTTGCGCTTGCTAGTATTTGCATTGCTGCTGTGAAGTTTGCGATGTTCTCGCTTCGAGTAGGTGGCAACGCACGGTTAGCTTTATGTGCAGAACTAGCGAACCTCGTACTTGCAAACGTTGCAGCAAGTGCGTCGAGATTGGGATATGTAGTAACATATATTTATAACCTCGCATTCTTGTCTACGCAAATTTAAATCAACTGACCGTATTATGTAAGCCTGCAACAGCTTCTATTCGCTGTTTAAATGAGAATATTACAGGTAACTGTACAACTACACTGGCGATCAAAAGTGAGTGCATTGTGTTTTTTCTTAAATATTTGCAGCGTTTTTCACGTTAAAAAATGTTTGTTATTTTTTTTTTTTAATATGGTTCATGCTTTAATTAAAACCATATAAGCCAAACTTTCAAACTATATACAGAACTTAGAAAAATTCAACACATTTTCGTTTAAAATTTTTAACTTTTCAATCTGAAATTTTAAAAAAATTTCGAGTTCGCAGATAGCTCGCCTTTGTAATTCTAGTAAAACCAGTGTAAGTTTTAATCGCGTAAAAAATCGCGTTGATTTTTTATGATTTTTTATTGCTGATGGCTTTTTGCACGTTTTAACGACCATAGAATGGCGTATATCCTTGTCGATGAGATCGACTCGAGAGTGCCTTTCGTGGTCAACTGATCCGCAAAGCATTTCGTGCAATATCACTTGCTCCTCATATAAGTCTGACTAGGAAAAAGTCAGACGGTTACGAAGATGAGGTCAGCTCAGAATGCCGCTTAAATATCACAGTCGATGTTTACCTTCGTCATGGAAGTTGAACATCCTATCGACTGTTTCCTTAATGGCTTGGAAACTAATACAGTGATTTGGAAGCTTGAATCTGAGATGAGCGGAGAGCTGCCTCAGCTATTTGAAATGGTGAAACGCTCTCTCCTTGAGATCCCATCGAATTTCGTTTCATCTTGCGCAGATTCACAGTTCGATTTGCGCAAACTGTTGTCTCATTGGCACTCACTTTACGCACACTTATCAATCAATATTTATATCGACACCGTTGTCTGCTAACAAATTACTCCAACTCCAGCGCATGCCAAACAAGTGCCATGGCAAGAGTAAGCAAAAAAAAAGCGAAATACGAAACACACCAATTGACAGCAGTCGATTTCCAGTTTCATCAATAAAAAGTCAAAATTTATCACGTGTTAAAATTTTATCAATTAAAACGATGCATAAGCAATAGCCACTCACTCAGCAGCGCCTAAGTAGGCGAGCTACTGAACGCACTTACATACATATGTCTGTGCAGTGCATGAGCACAACACACAAAACACATATGCGTGTGCATGCAAATTAGTATATTAGCGTTGCAATCGCTTTTGACGTTGTTGTTGGTATTACGATCTTGTGTTGATAGTTGCTGCAGGCCATCGCGAAGCAACCATCAAAAAACCATCCATCAAAATGTTTAACAACATTTTATGGTCATTGGCGATGTCACTGCAAAGCCATGTCGAAGAAATTTGCATGCGCATGCGCATACATACATATGAAGAGCTATGCATATTCCGCTAGGCCTGATGCGCATGCGTACGGCTGCATGTATGTAAGTAGTGTCACATGCTTTGGCAGCATTTTGCTGTTTGGTTGATGCGCCATTTAGACATGCTGCCATGTTATTAACTAATTACAGCGACTAATCTAATTTCTTAAAGGCACTGCAGGCGCTACAGCAGAAGCAGCTACAAAATGATTTACACAGAAGACGCCATTTGGCGGCAACTACAACAACAACAAAACGAAACTTACTTGTTTGCATTGTGGGCAAACAGGTGCCCCTACGTTTGACTGGTAGGCTCCTAGCTGGCTTCGTTTTTACCCATGTCTTGAGCTGCGTGCAACTCACATTGCCACAAGTGCTGTATGTGTATGCACGTACAAACGTCCTACTCTTTAGTTCATTCCTGTTGTTTCGGTGTTTACGTAGCTCAAGTGCAGGCTTTTGTCAATGCAAGCTTTAATGAGAAGTGACATTTCACGCATGCGCGCGTCTTAAGCGTGCATCTCGAATAGAGGATAGCAACAAAAAGTACATACACAGGTACTAGCTGCATCTTTTCAAGTCCAGTAGCGTCGTTCTATTTGCTTGTTGTTGTTGTTGTTGTTGGTGAATATACTCATTTGCTTGATTTAAACGAAACTGTCATCCGCATGCAAAACACGATGACCGCATCGCTGCAAGATGCGAGTAAGTACATTCATACATATTTTGCGTAGACAACGAAGCTCACACAGAGTCGGTGGTTGTACTTGGATGGCACAAAAAAAAAAGTGCATATGTGGTACACTGTCAACGCACTTGTGGCAAGATACCATTCTCATTTTAATGCTTTAAGCGGGCTAGCCTTTCTAAGTTTTCTACATAGGATACGCCCGGTATTTAGCCTGCGCCGCGTGAGATTAGGCAGTGCGATGCACTTTAGTTATTACTGAACTACTAAGTCCTACGTTTTCCTGACCCGACCAGCTCTTTTTAAAGCGGAATTGGCAGAAATTTGGAGGTCATTCCCTTAGTCATTGCTTCTGGCAGTACTATGCCAATTTACATCTAATATGCTAGGTTGCTATTAAAAATTTAAGTATATCCAAATGGAATTTCTCGTCGGTAGCTATCGATTTCAGGAAAAGCTCTGTATAGCACCTTGTCCCTCATTACGGATGGCCTAGCGAGAAATGGAACGGAAAGCCACAATTTCCACTACGCCCAAACGATTGGGTTCCTATAATTACCAGCCAGATCAATTTTCATTAGTAATTTTTTTTTATATTTACTGACTTGTTTTTTGGCTTTTTCTCGTCTGGAAGAACCTTCTCGACATAACCAACGACTTTCTACCTTGAATATATTTTATCCTTTGGGATCAAATTGTATAGATTAGACTGATCTTTTCAGAAATATAAAGTAAGAATTATAAGGTAAGTTAGTCATCAGACCTTGATGTACCATTTAAATTTCATCCACCATCTTTGTCACTATTCAAAGAAATTGCTAATGAAAGTTTCTATTATTCGTTTAACCATTATTGGAAACTGTCAGAGAAAGTTCCGCCACACAAGCTGTAAAACTGTACCAGAACTGCGGCATTTGTGTAAGTATGAGATTTACCGAAAAATCCATAGTCAGTCAGTAGAAAGCCGAACGACTGATTCGATAAAAAATGCATCCCTGCAAACTGCATTTGCTGATACCCGATTCGTTCAGTTGAATCGTGAACTGGTCATCCGTAAGTCGAGCTGAAAACTTTTAGTCGGCAGAAGAAATCAGGTTAATCAAATTCGCTTTGACCTACATGCACATACATATGCGGATGAGTATAGTTCTCTACCACCATAAAGTAGTTTAGTTCAATTACTTTGTAGCTTTTCCTTTTTCATCGACTAATTTTTGCAAGATGAATGAAATATTCGCATGTCGAATAGTACACAGAGCTTAATTGCTGTAATTCTTTGCCGACTTATGCGCCGGTTAACCTAACAACAAGCTCTGCGAAATGTCTACAGCACTATTGAGCGAAAGTATCCATCAATTGAAGTCACCCAGGAATTACCAGTCAAACACTATCTAACCAGCTCTGAGAATATTAAGCAGTCTTTGAACATCGACGGTTGCAGCCAGTAGCTGCGAGTGAGGCAAGGATGGGATTTAACATCAAACTAACTGTAAGGTTAATTATTCCTTTAACCAAAGGAGGGCCCTTGTGGGTATGAGAAATATTACTCTAGGTTGAAATACAAAGAGCGTTTGCAATGAGCTGAATAATGTAGGTCTGAAACTGTATACCAAACTTCTATGGAATAGCTTTTACAAACACCTAGCAGATAAATCCAAGGGATGCAGCTCCAGAATCTAAAGAAGGATGTACATCATTACGTTAGAGGTGGATGTAATTCTAAAGCTAAAGCCTCGATTATATGCTTAACCATAGAGTCGGCGCCAAACAGTATTCCATTCCATTTCGCAGGAGGGGATTTTGGCAGAGGAAAGATCATATATATCATCCAGGAGCTTGGAGAAATCAGGCTTTCAGCTCCCTCTACTACTAGGTATTTTATACCGCGAACAATGCTATTTGAGAAGAGATTTGGTATTGAACTGTGTAGAAAAGCAGAAAGAGGCGCTTCCATTTTGAGAAGGCGTCTCCACATTAGTAGGTACCCTGCCTTGGTGCACAAGCAACTCCCGAGGACATAGGAACAGACGTCATCTTTGACCCCAGCGTTAGAAAATCGGTGCCAATCAAAAGGCACCTCAGCAATTTCAAGGCAGAGGTTTACGCTACTACTCAATGTGTGGAGATAAATCTGAATATGAACTACCGCAAAGTGAGAATCGTCATACTCAGTGAAAAGCAGACCAAATTCAAGCATCTTTCATCTTTTGTAGTGCAGCTTCTGCGACTCGGTCAGGGGGAACTTCAAGTCGAATGCGACGTCTTTTCCAGAAGGTGCTAGCAAAACCTAGGCATTATGTGGCTGTTTTGAACTTGTTGGTGGCCTTTGGTCTTAAATAAGCATTGTAGAGAGTACCCGACTAAATAGGCCCTTGGGTCGTAGTACGCATCCCATATAAATATGAAACTATCCAACTATCAGAGTTAATACTTCTCGCTGCCGTCTGATCTCACCTGCTACTATTTACATCACAACTCTGCAGTTTGTAACTCTCTTAATAAACCCGTTTTATTTGGTGGAAGGTAATGAATGATACTCCAGACAACGAACAAACATGAAAAAATAGCTCTTGTAAATACAATAGAGGAGTTAACACATACGTTAATCTGAGAGGTATCCGAATGATTTTAAGTTTAAATTTTAAACCTCCACTTGTTTAAATGACCTAATGACCTCTTAAATTACAGTTCGAGAATTTCTCTTTGAGAATACATGTACATACGTATGCACATTGGTAGTAAAGCATTCAGATAACTTATATTCAGCTCAGTAGCGCATTCCGCAGCTACACGGGCGAGACAACTTTAAAAAATAAAAAGAACAAAAAACGAAAAAGGTAGAACCCAAGCAAACTGGGTAAATAATGTGACCTTCAGTTCAAAATACGGTCACTAAACACAGATAATCTCACATCTTGGTCGGAGCGCGAAAGCATCGTCACTGCGCCAGTTGTTGCAACGTGGTTCTTGGCCACATGTCGTTGCATAAATGTTTGCTCGCGAATATGTACATGTACATACACGTATATATATATATATATATATATATATGTATGCTGAAGTGACTGCCTCACAATGCTAACATAAATAACTAAAACAGAAAACAAACATAAAAAATCATAAAAAAGACTACGATTATCAAAAACAAAAACAATGCAAAAGGAGTCAGTGTAAGCGCACACATCATTTGCCAGCGACCCACTTATGAGTGGCAACATGTTTTCTGGTGGTACATAGTTACTACATACTAACATCCTCCGAAAAAGGGCGAAAAACATGCAAGCGAACAAGTAGTAGCAGCAGACGCCGCGAAAAAATTCAAGTTCACTTGGTAGTTAACGAAAGAATTCCAAAAAATTTACAAATAAAAAACCTGAAACAACGAGGAAGCGCCAAAAAGAGGCAAGTCCAAGCACATAACTAAAAGGCGGATGCTTTGTCCGAAAATATGTGCCAACTACAAAAACACATTGACGAGCGCTTAGTGGTGGTCAGCAATAAAATTGCCCCCGTAGCTCTCGATTATTGTTGCAATTTTATTTTCTTGCCACTGTTGATGACCGCGTTGTGCCGCGACATCACACAACAAGTGCTAAGTTTTGGCCAAAGGGATTCCACACAGGATAGCAGCTGTTTCAATTTAGGCGCTTATATGGCTGTCTGTTGTTCAATCGCCTCGCTTGATTCAGCTTTTATTGCTTTGCGTTTTTTTGTTTGTTTTGGTTTTTGGGTAATCCTGTTTGGCGTCTGTTGCATCTTGATCGCACCGCGACTTCAATCGTCAGCAGTAGAGTTAAAGGGTGATTCGATAAGAGCGCAATAAGCCCATTGTTTCTTGCGGACTGCGGCAAGGGACATCGTCCTCTTGTTGTCCAAGTCGATTTCGTCTAATTAAGGTCATGAGAGGTTTGTTTCTTTTGTGTGTCAACATCCAGGCGCACGCCATAAATCGGAAGAGAAGCTCGGCCAAACACTAACATATGTGTAAGCGCCAATCTATTATTATTAAGAGGTTTGTTATCATACCATGATAACGTTCATCGTATGACGTAACGGCTTTATCGGCCACATTTTCGAAGATGTACAGTCCGATGACACCACACAATGCTTTGTTGTGGGTGCATAATTTTTTTTCTTGCAGTAGGTGCAGGTAATAATGTCAGCATGGAAATCCAACGCAGAATAACTCTTGCAAACATGCGCCTCTTTGGGCTGAGCAGGCAATTGAGAAGTAAAAGCCTCTCTCGACATACGAAAACTGCTCTCTCTAAGTCACTCATCATTCCCGTCTTGGTATATGGCGCAGAAGCATGGACAATAGCAACATACGATGAGGCGACTCTTGGGAGCCTTTACACATTGGAGACGGCGAGTACCCCGGACGATGGAACCATGAGCTGTATGAGCTTTACAACGATATGGGCATAGTGCAGCTCCGTTGGCTTGGCCATTCCGGTCGAATTGACACCGACGTTGCAGCTCTAAAAGTATTCAACTCGGAAAAATATATACATAAAAAACATTAACATATGTAAAAATCTGCATCACCCTATACAAACGGTATTAAAGGGGTGTGAGCGCGCGGAGTTAACATGGCATTGTTAGGATGCAAGAATGCTCTGTTTAACTATACGCATGTGGCATTGCGGTGGCAGTTGTGGCATGCGTCAGTTAACTGTTACTCATGCCAGAGAAAATATTCATACATATGTTCTTTGCGAAGAGGGCTTTGCCTGATTGTATGCTTTTTGTTGTTGTTAATGCTGCTTTGTCGCAGCTGGATGTTTTCGATTTTAACAGCTTCATTCATATGACCCAATATGCACTGTTTGCACTTTTATTTTCGGACATTCTCGTTATTGTTAGAATGTAGTTTTAATTGGGGCATTTTTGATTCGTAGTCGCTGCAACCTCCCAGTTATATAAAGTTTTGCTTGACAAAC
>NW_016164181.1:0-22423 GCF_001687245.7 Rhagoletis zephyria | reverse complement strand
GATAAAGATAAAGATAAAGATAAAGATAAAGATAAAGATAAAGATAAAGATAAAGATAAAGATAAAGATAAAGATAAAGATAAAGATAAAGATAAAGATAAAAATATTAAAAATAAAGATTAAGGTTAAAATAATAAATAAGGTTAGGGCTAAGATTGAAGTTGTTATTAAATTGAAAATTAAGATTATATTAATATTTAGTTTAAAATTAAAATTAGGATTAATACGAAGATTAACGCTCAGATTAAGATTAAGATCGAGATGAGTGTACATTATTATGCAGAAAAAGACTCATAATGGTGAGCTACTCTGGTAAAAGGAAGCAGTTTAACTTCAGATTTTCTATTCATACACCAAGTCCTTAACGCCTTGTATTCAAGGCACCAACGACATCGCTAAATGTCACTAAACGTTCGCTGAGAATCACATTTATAAAAATAAAAAATTAACAACATAATTAGTTCTTAAATAGCAGTATATTCTGAGATTTATATGAATAAAAAATTCATGTTGTAGCATTAGCGGCATTTCGATGCATTGGACAAACCAATTTAACGCGGAAAGCAACTGTAGATTATCTACTTATTTATTCCTTTACCGTTGAAATTAAGCAATTTAGAAAAGGAACAAAAACTGTTAACTATAATCTACTCCACTTTAACTAACGCCCCCATCATCAACAGTTGATTAGCATGCCGATGCGTAACCTAAATTCTGCGAAAAGCCAAACGCTATAGAAGCACAAAAACACAAACAATGTATCTATCTAAGTACAGTGAAACCTCCCTTGGGCGGACACTCACCGTCAGTCATTTGTTGTCCGCCCAAGAGAGGTGTCCGCTTAATGGAGGGGAAGCCTGTTTTAGAACTTTTTAATGTTTTAATTAATTGAATAGTCACTATTTCTTATTTGAATAAGAGATATTGATATTACATCGTTCAAACAAAAATGTGCATGTATTTTTTCAAAAATGCACATTTCATTTATGTGCGTAAGTACATATTAAGTAATAACAAAATAAAAATAAATTTTACATTTTAGTCCATAAACTACATAAAACCATAGATTCATTACATAAAAAACTGGGAAATTGTCGATTGACGTAAGTTTTATTTTTAATTTTTTTCAGTGTCAGTACCTTTTTCATCAATAGTTTTCATGTTTTTATCAGTCTCCAAGGGTTTCTGACAATTCAAATAACGAACCTAAACCACTGCGCAAACCAAACTAAATGTGTGCATAACAATCACATTTTGTGCGGGAAGTTCCCTTTTTCCATTTAGTAGGCCGCCTATGAGGAGGTCGCGTCCGCTCAACGGAGGTTTTTGTTTGATTTGTTATGAAAAGAAATCTTAATGTCCGTTGATAAGAGGTTCGCGTCCGCCCAATAGAGTTTTTGTGTCAATTTTATGCAAAATAACTGTCCGCGTCCGGCCAAGAGAGTGTCCGCTTAAGAGAGAGTAATTTGTTCCGAAATTTATACTTAAAACTTGGTATAGGAAAAAATGTCCGCCCAAGGGAGATGTCCGTCTAATAGAGGTGTCCGTTAGGAGAGGTTTCACTGTACATAGTAGTACGTTATACCGCAAAACCAAAACGTATAAGACGAAAAGAAGTCAATAGAGTGCTGGCTACAATTTAGTAGTTGCACACGTCACCGCAACGCCTTCCGTCAACATCCCTACCGCGCACTCTTTGGCAGCTTTGGCAGCAGCGCGTCGCAGAACGACGTTTCGGTCGTGTTGTTGATTTCAAATTTATGAGCACAATTTTTGGTTAATGCATTTTCGTGTTAGGCCATGATTACCAAATGAAATTCGCAACAGTCGATACAAATAAACAGATGCAAATCAAAGTACAGGTCTGCATATATGTAGATACAAGCGAATGTGTAAGTATGTATGCAGGCAGGTAAAAAATACATGCAACTGAGCGCTGCTCCCATTTCAGTTGTAGTTGTAAAAGCAACACTACATGCAACGCGGTTGTTGTTATTGCCGCTGCTTTTATTTAGTTGCGGCGGTGTCGAGGTATCCATGTTGATGTTGCTGCTGCTGCTGCTGATGCTGAGATGTTGATGCGGATGCCGATGCTGATGTTGATTTTGCGGCACCAAAAACATTCCAAACATTAATAGCACCTACAAAAACGGCAGCAACGGCCATGGCACCACATTCACGAGCAATAAAAGCGGCTACCAGCTGCTGGCTGCTGTCGATTGCCGGCTGATCGTAAACTGACATGAGAAGAAGAGGAGGAGCAGCAGTAGCGAGCGGAGGAAGAACAGCAGGAGCTGTTGACGCCACCGCGGCCAGTCAGTTATTCAGTCAACCAGCCGGCTACCGTGTACCTTGCCTGGCGGTGAAGCTGCAGCTAATGCTACTACAGAAGCTGGCAACACTTGAGTTGTTGCGGTTGGCTCCGTTGTTGTTATTTTTTATTGCCACTCACACACAATATATGGCATGGTATGTTTGTGTGTACTTAGTTGGTTGCAAGCTGCGTTGTTTTGATTTTTATTATTGCTAGTGCCAACGTCACCGTCACCATCCCCAGTGCGACGTCGTGTCAGTTATGCCAAAAAATGCCTTCACCAATTGTTTCACTACACTTTTGTGAGCGATAGCGATGCAAACGGTAGGGAGAAGTGTAAGGAGTTTGTTGGCCTCGTGTTGTTGCTGCTGCGTCTTTTATTGCCTACTACATTTTCAGCAGCATACAGATTTCCGTTTATTGTTTCTTTTTGTTGTTTTATTATGTATTTCATTTTATCTGCACATAACAGTTGCCATGTCGTTGCAGCACCGATTGAGCTCCAATTTCAGTCACTTGGTCCAGGTGGAGCGGAAGAGTACGGATTCCTTTATTGCCATAGCTGTTGTTAGCATACCATAACTGTAGTTATTGTTGTTGCCTGAGTTGGTGGTATAGTAAAAAAAAAAAAACATTGTAACAGGGAAATTTTTGTACCAAATATTTACTAGGGTGTACTGTTTTTACGTGGACTAACTAGGTTTCCGATTGAAAGCAGCAACTGAGCTTTATACGCTTTATTGATCTATAAAATCGTATGCCTTTGGAAGGTGAATATGAAATATGGATGATAAACACACAAGACGATTATTGAATTATGAAAAGAAGCTGTGCCCGCTTTTTACTGTACCGTTATTGTAAATTGTTTATTTTTCTAACTTGTAAATTTTGTTAAACCATTTTTTAAAGACAAAGTTTACATCCACTTGCTACCATCAATATGGATTAAGTTATACCCGTATTTCAGTTCTGTTCAGTTTTTAAATCCAGTTTTCAAAGGTTAACAAATTATGTCTAATTTTGGAGTAACCAAAACTTTATGTCCAGTTTTTAAATGTCCCAAAATTATATAACCAAACATTGATGCTCCCTTTTTAAATTACTAAAAATTTTTAAATGCATATGGCCTTATTCATAAAAAATAAAGTAGGTTTAAAGAGCTTTATAAAGTGACGTTTTCATACATTTTTCAGTTTATAAACGTTTTTTAAAGCTACTTTATTTTTTATGAATAAGGCCAATAGTTTATATCCACTTGCTACCGTCCATATGTTTAGTTTTAAATTACCAAAAATTATGTTCAGTTTTCAAATGGCCAAAAATTAAATCCATTTTCTAAACGTTGAGAACCGATATCCAATTTTTAAATATTCAAAAATGTATGTCCAGTTTTCAAATGTCGAAATATTATGTCGAATTTTTTAATGAAAAATATTGATGCTCGCTTTTAAACCTACTCAAAATTGATGTCCAGTTTTTATTTTACCAAACATTCATGTCCATTTCTAAATTTACCATTATGTTATATCTAAACAAAACATTGAGCTTTCAGTTTTCAAACATCAAAAAAATTATGTGCAGCGCTTTACTGACCAAATATTTATGTCCAGTTTTTTAATCACTAAAAATCTATGTCAAGTTTTTATTTTACTCAACAATTTTTATTGAGCCGTTTTTAATGAAAAACTTATTGTCGAAAAACAACAATAATTTGAAAAAACAGTAGAAGTGATAGCTATTTCAGATATCACCACATTTCCTCATCAGACTTCTTTTCAGTAGGATTCGAATCGACAATCCCACTGACTGCCTATGCACTGTGCTAAGTTCGCCTTTTGAATTCTTGTTGCTTTTTTCCACTATTTCATTTAATAAGCCAACTACAATCGAGCGCAGCTATTCCAGTGCTATTTAAACTATACATTTATGTTCAGAATTACCCTTCAAGCATTTATTTAGAATTATCTTTTAATAGTGACCCTAAATGATTAACATTTAAGCGGGCCTATCTACTATTGCCTTGAAAAAGCTACTCACTGTACTGCGACCTTAAGATCTACTGTGCCAGTATCCGATNAATAAGCCAACTACAATCGAGCGCAGCTATTCCAGTGCTATTTAAACTATACATTTATGTTCAGAATTACCCTTCAAGCATTTATTTAGAATTATCTTTTAATAGTGACCCTAAATGATTAACATTTAAGCTACTCACTGTACTGCGACCTTAAGATCTACTGTGCCAGTATCCGATAGCCTCTGGATTTCACTACGCCCTCAATGATCCTTTAGTGCCTTTCGCACAATGTGTGATGATTCTTAAGTGTTTCTGAGGTGATTTTATGCAGTCCTTAAATTTTCTAAGCTAAACTCCATAGAATGCTTGTCGCGTTTAGCCGATTGGGGGTGTTAAAGCTCCTTTCTTTGAAAGTTTATCACCAAACTTATTTCCTTCATTACCAATGCAGCCTGGAACCCAGACTCGATTAGTCAGCTTAAAAGTGTTTAGCTTATCAAGGCACCTGGTGAGGGATGATTTTATGTTGCCCAATAACATCTAAGGGCTATAGTACCACCTTGACAAGATTGCAGTTTTCCGACTTTGATAGTTAAGCTTGATATTAAAGTTCACATCTCTTTCTATAGCCTATGTTTTTACCTGGAATATGAAGATATGTTTTCTCATGGGTATCGAATAAATCAACCTCGGCCCAAAATACGGGTATGCCGGTGGCAGTCTCCTAAGCTATGTTGGTTATATAACTCAGTCATAGCTGTCCAATTCTTCATGCCATCAAGTTAAGTTTTAAACCTTTTTTTTGGGAAATTGAACTTCGGGTGCATGTCGACGCTAGGTATTTCAATTTCAGGGTGCGGTTCCGTTAAAATTCCGATCTTCCTACGACACAGAAATCTCTCTGTTCCGATGTTGTTAGCAGACATTCTTATGATAGTCCTCTACCCCTGAGTTTGATTATGAATTTGAAGGCAGATGTGATTTAAAAGAAATTCTCATAATAATGTTGGATAAGTTCTCATGGATCTAGTTTTGCATACGTATTCCAACATTTTTTTCTTGGAGAACATCTTGATCGCGCCCCCTTGCGTAGTTATATCAACACAGATGATTGCGCCATACATTATCATGGGTCCTACGATCGCTCTATGTATATACTATAGTATTTTTGGGGGAGCAACTCCAAGTTTTTGTTGTCTTACAGCTTTCTTCACTATTTCCTTCACGAGCATTTTCCAATGTAATTTTTGGCCTGGTAAGACACCTAGATCTAGTTTGGGCGTTCAGGTTTCATATTTCCTTGTGGATTGCAGTATGGTGGGTTTTCTTTGGTTTGGAGTCAGCCTCACACACTATATTTGGATTCTATCGCATATTGGAATCCGCTCTATAAGAACAGTCGTCTTTAGGAGACGACATCCGAAACAATTTTTTTAGTTACGATCACCCAAAAATAAGTGCATATGAATTCACATGCAAAAATGAACCACCCTTATAGGTACATTTGTGCGACCACTTTGGTCCAATCACCTACATACAAAATGCAAAAAAAATTAATCTCTGCTTTATTTTCTTTCAATATTCCCCAACTTGCCATTCACTTCACTTGTCCATTCCTTTTCCTGCCTATTCTATGTTGTCCATTCCTTCTTTTGGCATCCTTGGAACGTTTCGCGACGCATGTCCGTTTCAATTGAATTTGGCACTAAATGTGCGACTGTCCCACAAGAGCGGTACATAGGTGCACAAGAGCAGCACATCCAGGTGCCTGCCTTGTGGCAAGCTTAGCTAAGTGGTCAAATTCCATGCCATGTAAACAATTAGATTGCAGCATAATGTTTGGCAACTGTTTTGGTGCAGCACAATGCAACGTTGCGGCATGTCAACTGGTTGCGGTGTTGGTGTTGTTTGGACACCAGCGATTTTTTTTCTACTGCTGTTGCAGTTGCCGTTGCTTTGCTGCAACTTTGCATGATTCCTGCGTTCCTTTTCAATGCGTGTCTTTGTCTTTCCAACCATCCAAATATGTGCATATGTATGTAGGCATGAAGAGAAAATGCCTTAGACAGCGTGGCAATGTTAATCCCTGCTACGGCTGCTACTGCAGTTGTTGCAACTGCTGTTGCTGTCATTGTTGTTGTCTGCTGCTGTTGGCTTTTTACCAGCTAATGTGTCTCGTAATTTGCATTGCTATTATTTGTTTTTGGGCACGCGCACAATTTTTGCTCCCTCATTTTCATGTATTTGTTGTGCTTGGCGTTTGTGGCATGCGTGTTGCCGGCTACTGTTGTGTGTTATCTGCTGTATATAGTATGCGCATACTATGTTTGTATGTACATACATACGTATGTAAATGTCTGCTAACATAGTGGTATGCATAAAATATGCACCAATTTACCGTTATCAACAGTAGCGAAAAACGTTCACTTATTTGTGTCGCTCTTGCCACAAATGGCATGTAGTGAATGTAACTCGCCACAAATATAGTCGTTGTTTTGATAAGTTGTTGTTGTTTATGCAGTTGTTTTTATTGCCATGTTCCATTTTGGTTAATGCAAAATTGTATTTTTTTGAAATGAAAGCAAAGGCAGCTGCGTATTTTTATATACGTATGTCTCGAGTCCTGCCCTGAGTTGACCTATTAAAGTTGCTAGCTTTGTTCAGTATTAGGAATTTTTATGTATTTTGGAAAGGGTATCAGGAAAATGTCGATATAAAGTATTTTGTGTGTAGCCTTCTCAGCGCTCTTCTACAGGGGTTGAAAAAATCCCATCCGCCGAAAATAAAAGCTCTGGGTAAATATATGCGCTACCGATAAATTTTTATTAATTTTTCTAAGCTTTAATGCAATGGATATTAGTATCATCTTTGGAAGTTTCTTGTTGATCGCGGAAAGAAAGTGGCAAAGCTCTAAGCGGGCAAGGACAAAGTCACATAAATCAGGTATGGGCTAATAAACCACCATAATTAACGAATTATTATTGTATGTTGAAAAAAATAGAAGTTTTACTGTAAATATGCATAATATGAACAACTAAAAGCATGAAAAACTACTTTTCATTTTAAACCCTTTCTCACGATGTTTTTCCAGCTTTCGAAAATATATTGAGTAATTACGTATGAATGTACGACCATTATAGATTATTTTAGCTAAAGCTTAGTTACCTTTGAAAAACCGATGCACTTATTTTGCTCTTTAAAAGAAATATATACATCTACGTCATAACATTGGGTACGCCAAAGATTGAACTTACCTGAAAAGATAGAGAAAGATACGAAAATGATTAGCACATTGTTTACTACATATTACATTTCATCAGTATGTTTTTACTCTTTATTATTAAGATGGGCGTGGTCGAGTAGTTGATCCTTATTTTCATCTTGATCTTAATTACAGTCTTAATCTAAAACTAAGTCTTTATTTTGAGCTTAACCGTAACCTCAATTTTAATCTTATTTTAATTTTAATCTTAATCCTAATCTAAATCTTAATCTTAATCTTAATCATAACTTAAAGCTAAATCTCAATCTTAATCTTAGGCTTAAGCCCAATCTTAACTTCACCATATTGTATAAGTATTTTTCAACATAAGGAACAATCAGAAAAATGGTTTTAATCTTAATTTTAGTCTTAGAGCCTTATTCTGTATCACGAACGATAGGCAACACGAACGATTCGTCTGCGGACCACAAAATCTCTTATTGTGATTTTATTACTCTATCGGTCGTCTTCGTCTTGGTTTTCATATATTACGTTGAAATGGTCCCGGTTGCGTTTAAACCGGCAAGAATGATTCCGCCGGAATAATTTTTGAAGCATTCCTCTATCGTTCGTGATACAGAATAGGGCTTTTAATCTTATTCTTGATCTTAATCTTAACCTCAATCATAGACATAATTCTCCGAATCCTCTTTCTGTCACTTTCCCATTTAATTGGATTTTGAAATTACAGCCAACCGAGCAAAAGGCGTTTAGGACGGATGAGACAGAACTAGAACTTATTAATGCAGTCGTATGATATGCTTAGTGAGGGGTGGTCCTCGAACGATAATCCTGGTAAAAGAATAACCACAGTAAGCACATGACCAAAGTTCACAAACAAACTTGTCGGAAAAAGCCTATTTACTATTTATAATTAAGAGATATGGCAATCCAAGCGGATGAGCTTTAGAAGATACAACGGGGGCCTCATATAAAGTAAGAGAACAAGCAATTTTTAAGCAAAAAGCAAAATCGACTTCCATTCTCATATACAATTTTAAGATTATCGTTAATTTCTTCACGACCCAATTATCGGATGTAAACAAAAGTAGTATGGGACCACCCTTGAGGTACCACCTTTCCGATGAAAAAATAATTATCGAAATCGGTTAAAGTTATGTGGTAACATACATAAAAAAAATATTCCGACGAACTGAAGTCGATTAAAAAGCATATCATCCACAAGTCTAAGGAAGAATGGCAGCGAGGCCTACTAAAAGTAAGTGTAATCGCTACTTGATATCATATTACATCTCTGTCTATTTATTTTATACTTTGACTTGTACGTGTTCATTTTATTCTTAGTATTCATTTGCATTGTTCATTTTCATAGCGAGTGTCAAATCATTTTATGTATTCATGAAGGGGAGTCGTTAATTTGAGTTCAACGAATAAACAGCCATCTTGGCATCTGTCCGAGGTGACATAAGGAAAAGTAGATTCAACTTATTTGAATCAAAAAAATATTCCGATGAACTGATAACCTCCTCCTTTTTTCGACGTCGGTTAAAAACTAAATTAAATATTGGGAAAGTCTCAGGAAAATTGTTAGACTAAAAACTTGTTCATCTTCTCCTAATAATTATCTGGGACTTTTATTTTTTTTTCGTCTCGCGGGGCGATTATTTTATGATGAAAATTATTTTCGTCTTTTCTCAGTAATTATATGGGACTTTTATTGAAATTAGGCTTCTTAACTGAGTCCGGAGATTTAACGCCACGATTGCTCATGTCATCAAATCTGTATCGTTCGTTCGATTTTAACAAATTGGGCGTCAAATTAAAGTGATTTGCTTTTATGTGGTTTTAGTTTTTTGAAATGGATTGCCAGATGTTAGAAAATCAAATTCAAATAATCGAGCGTGGATATAAATATTTGCGTTTAATTTCGTGAAATCGGCTGTAGGTTTAACAATTCTATTAAGAGAAAACGTGGGACGTGCTGAATTTATGAGAATACTGTTACGATTATCCTTGTTTAGTTGACGGATTTCCCAAAATTTCTTGAGTTCGTATCGCTGGATTGTTAAGTAAATGCTCAAGATGATCAAATTACAGTACAATTGACTTTATTGTACAACAAGCACTTTACAATACTTGCTTAGGAAATAACAACAATTTACAAAACTCGCTAAGGCAATTAAAACACTCACAAAACTTACTAATGCAATCGATCTCTGTTTTACAACTTACTTGTGGCTTGCTGATTCGCAACTGACTTGTTTGCGCTGTCGCAACGGCCTTATAGCACATTCTCTCGCTGTTCGCAGTATTCGCCTACTTCATGTTTCTTGTGGTCGAATATTCTACGAACATTCTGTAACTTTCTTGTTGTTAGCTTTGAGTTGCAGCAGTATTCGCCACAATATGTATATAATTTCCATCCGTAAATAATCGTCCCGCGAGATGAAAACATATATTTCTCATAAATAATTATTATAAAAAGACGAAAAAATTGATCTTAAAATAAGCCGACGTTTTTGACCTCAATATTAGGATAATAATTATTTTGGTCTCTGATTTTAACACTCACTTCTCAGAAGCGTTCCTACTGCGCCAAATTGGAAAAATGGGAAGACAGAATTTTGTATAGGGGCCAGGTAAATAGAACCAGAACGAAGAGATTGACTAAGGCTAATCTGCCTCACATCATCTTTAGAGAAGATTGCAGACAATGGACTAGAGCCCTATTGAACCATTAACTGTACTCGTAAGAGCACGTATGTATTTATGTATGCATACATATATTGCAGGCAATTCTAATGAAACCGCCCCCTGCGAACTGATACTAGTAATTCGGGATACTTGGAAAAGGAGGAAACTGCCACATACGCTTTTATGGACGTCGAAGGCGCGTTTGGTTATACTGCAATAAACAATGCACTTAATAGCAGCTGAGTAAGCCGTATCCTCGTGACCTGGAAACTTTGCATACTCGTTATCGGACAGGTAGGAATAAGTACCAACCTGCCAAAATTGCATAGATATAGCTGGAACAACAGGCTGATGTTTCCAAGGCGGCATACTATTTCCACTATGGTAGAACTAAGTAGTCGACGAACTGCTTCAGAAGCTTACGAATAATCTTTATGTATCAAAAACGAGTTAAATTTCGAAGTGTCATGCTATACCTAAAATTCTTTTTCGATTTTGGCCAACAAAGGCACGCCAGTCGTTTGCACACATGGAATAAACAGCGCAGAAAGCTGTAAGCTTATAAATATATGACGTGTAAGTAGTAGTAGTGTTGAGGTTGCTCTTTAGAAATACTAAGATGGTGCTATAGCGCGACCCAGGTTAACTTAATAAGCAATAATCTGGCTTTATAATGGAACTGCACAACTTGATAGAACTGCTCTGCTTAGGTACAAAGGCTGAATTTTCTATGCAAAACTAGTTCGTCTAGAACTTTATATCCGGACTCAGACGAAGAGCGAAGGGGGCTTGACAGAGAGAGCATTGCGATCTTCACGGACACACGGCTACAAACTGCCTGCAGGTCTTATCAGATAACATCAAAACTAGTGATAGAGCGCTTTAATAAGCTGAATTTAAAGTTCGCCTTGAATATTGAAATTTGGTTAAATATGTGACGTAGCGAAGTAGATTTTAGGAGATGCCTGATAGATCGTAGGGTAAGATAGGAAATTTTCGGTGTACACCGAAGCATAGCACTGCGTAGCGTTAATCGGACTATAAACCAACCATTATTGAAATAAGACATTAATCATCGCACAAAGAAATACGAAAGCGACTCTATTGAGGCGGGATGGATGGTCCTTTTTATAATCATCTCACAGAACCATCTCCTCAACGCAACCAAGTACACTAAACGTCAGAATTCTATGAAAATTGCTCTAAAGAGTGGGACGAGTTTTATAGAAAGTACTACGACTCTAGAACTATAAAGATGAGTTTCGATTCAACGATGGTCGGATATATGTTGCCAGGTGGACTCGAGAGAAACCCGTCTAGCTAGCATTAGCTTAGCACATTCAACTCACCAAAAGGCAAATGATGCTGATAAACTTTCACAAAATCCTTTCAAAAACCACAAGCAACCGATGAGTTGCATATGTTCCGTGCCTATGGATTATTGTATTCTTTCCTCATAAAGCAACTTTCTCAACTCCATTTGGCCTCTTTATTGGTTAGAGTTAGCTATAAATACTGTGACCCAAACTTAGTGGCGAACTCGTGGAAAATAGCATAGGCGGGTATGTTTCCAACCATAAATAACCAAGTTCAATGCTAATATGCATAGCCTTTTTTGTTTCTTGAAAAAAAAACACACACACACATTTGTCATCGTTGCCTCACTTAACCGACATTCACCATTTTTCGACTTTCCCTAATAACTATACGCAACAGATGAAAATAAATATTGCGAGCATATTCCTGCGAAACTGCAAAACTGTGCGGCACCAAATTGGGATGGGTCATAGCTCATTAAGCATTCATTTGTGGCACTCCCAGTGGCACTAACCCAACCGAAGAGTGCGATGCACAGCTGAGATGCCATTTTTTTTGCGCGAAATTTTTGCTTAACACCAATCACTACTTAACTAGAATAACATGCGTAGGTGGTTACGACGTACCGACTCGTACGCGGCATGCTTTCTAATCACCTTCTTGCTACTGCCAAACGTAGGAGNAACGCACAGCTGAGATGATATTTTTTTTGCGCGAAATTTTTGCTTAACACCAATCACTACTTAACTAGAATAACATGCGTAGGTGGTTACGACGTACCGACTTGTACGCGGCATGCTTTCTAATCACCTTCTTGCTACTGCCAAACGTAGGAGAAGAGACGGTATGAATCGCGGAAGACTAACCGAAACTGAGTTGAACCAAATTTAAACGGCAGCTGTTGTAGTTGTTTTTGGGTGTACGTGGAAAGAAATCAACGGTGGCCATTCTAAATGCCACAAACGTACTATGCAACAAGAGCCAGAGTAAATGGACCAACAACGACTTGTGACACGAGTCTAACAAGCACAACAATGACAACAAAGCCTAACTACAACAACAAGTGCAACACATCGAATACAATGGTAAACACAATTGCGTAGGTGTAGCCATACAACACAAAAAACGCCAAGTGCAACTTCACTTAGCCACAACCAGCGTAGCAGACACAGCTGAGGAGCTTAGTACAAGCGGCGTGTGCAGAATTATTTAGAGCTTAGTCGAGGTTGAAGCTGCGTTTTGGTGAGCACAGCGGTAGCAAGGCGCGTGACAATACACACACAAACGCGGTGCCAAACAAATTCCAATTGCAAGCAAAAGTAGTTTTATTTGTAGCTACATAGTACGTTTCTTGCAAGCTGGCAGGTATTTTTGGAAAGCATATAAACTATTTCGCTGGCCGCGCAGGCATACTTGAGCGGCAGTAATAGTCAATCGACTGGGCTGTGAAGTTGGCGGTGGTGTGGCATGGTGTGGTGTTAGGACAGTCTAATGCGCTAATAATGGCATAGAGCGGATGGAGGGCAGTTACAAATGCGCGCAGGCATTTGTATTGCAAGTGCGCATAAATCTTGTGGCAAGCAGCGTGTAGTTAAAGCTATATGTGTAGATATGAGTGTGTGAATATAAGTATGCGCGCGCGCGCAGTTGGATGAAAGCTGCTTTGACACAATCAAAAATTGATTTGGTCAGCTGGAAATACTTTTCATTGCATTGTTGCGCAGAACGCGTGCGCCACAGTGTGCACAACACAAACAAAAAAAAAAAACCCTAGCAGATACTGCAGCATGTTAGCTGTGAAAGCGCGCGAATGCATAGACGGTTTGCACAAACGCGCGCGCGCGCACAGTCAAGGCAAATAGCAAACAGCAAACAAATGCGCAAAAAAGTGTCAGACAGACAGTCAGACAAATGAATGTTTTGACTAATGACAACGTACACCGCATACCGAGCGTGCCACAAAAATTATTTTGAAATGTTGTAGCAAGAGAAAAAATGAAATTCCAAACGTAAAATGGCAAAAAATTCTAAATTCCGCTAATATGTATAAGCGCAAAGTTCGTGGAATGCAAAACGCGCGACGACGGTGACGACGCAAAGCTCGTTTAAGCGATTGCAACGATGCTTGTTGATACGCGTAGAGAGAGAGAGTCTTGTGGGGTGGTGACGACTGCTGTTTTGACATGCGCAGATCGTTAGCAAATGTCAAAAATGCAGCGGGAGTGCGAAATTGCGCTGGAATGTACGCACCGGCGCAAGAAGCGAGCAGCTAGTGGGAGGCTACATGCCACATATGAGACTACATACTTATGTGAGTAAAGCTCTAACACGATAAGTAGTGACATATGTGTATATGCAGCCGCAGCCTGTGCTAACAATTGCCTTTTCATGGCGTTTTGCACTCAGCCACGCTATGTTGACGATCGCGATTGCGCGCGATTCGATGCCATTGTGCGCAGGCGCTGTCATTTGCGCTTATTGTGCGTTGATTTTGCGATTTTATGCGCCATATTTATTTGCATATGCTGGCTTGTTGAGCTACACATTTGATTGATGATGCTGCTTTGTGTGGAAAATGTGCGGGAGTTGTTGGCATCGATTACATTATTGCATGAGGAATGTGCGCGCGGCAAGGAAGTATGGCTGCAACATTAAAAGTACAGATTCTGCGTGACAGATATCTTGAAGTAGATACTTATTTTGGGAATGTTTTCTTGAAATATTTTTATATTCTGCCAAATTTGCTTTCAATGGTAGTCAAACACTCCCATTTGGATTGAGTTAATTTCAGAAGGGGAGCTTTGGGGGACTCGTCTTGAGAATTAGTGAAAAGTCTGCAATATACATATGATTTCAGATGACGGGTTTCCGTTTTCAAAAGCGTTACTAGCAAGGACATAAATACCTTGAATAGAGTCGTCGTCAGTTTGCCGAACAGGATACATAACTGGCCATAATCATCAGGGGTCTTATACGCGCCGAACTGGTTTGTTCAGGGAGGCGGAATGCCACATTTGTCTTGAAGACTAACAGACGTCGGAGCACATTCTGTGTGAACGTCCGGTTTTGACCACCGAACTCTTATTATCAGTGAGGTGTGCACCTCGACCTAGTGGTCTATTGTACCCACCACTCTTCACAATACTTCCACTAAACCTAAATCCTTTCAAAAATACCTTTGGGGATAGTAAGTGAATGTGCTTAAGCTGTGGCCACATTTAGCCTTAACTTCTCTCACGTCTCCTGCAGACTGCATCGCACTCGGTGAGGATGTGTAGAGGTGTCTCGCTGGTATAGTCGCAGCTTGTACAGATGTCTTCTTAACATGCAGTGTTCTGTGAGGATACCTGTTATCATTCTAATTTTCTCCTTTGGGAGCTTAATAAAACTTTGGAATCTCCTTTTGTTATACGCTCCCAGTAAACTCTTTGGCTAACGCATTCCTGACGAACTATGCCTTCATAGTGTTTCTCTTCCTCCTAAGCTCCTCTTTTAGAGTATTGAGACCCACTCCTAGGAAGGGCTCGGGGTCAACCGGAGTCATGGCTGCCGCCTTTATTGCCAAACACTCAACCAACTCGTAACCCTACACTTCCTTGTGGCCAGGCACTAGTGTTACCGGAGAAAAATTTCGTTTGGAGCTAAAACGGTCGAAAAAAAGAGCTAAATAATGCTACATATTTTTATTAAAGTTGAGCATTTATTGACGTAAGGTTGTTTTTACATTTTCGACAATTTTAATAAAAACAACGAATCTTATAAGTTTATGTGCAGAAAAAGTCTTTTAAAACCAAAATTAGGTGCATACGAACTGGCTAATGAATTGGTGAGCTGTCGTTGTTTGAAGCGTCCAATTGCACTAGAGCCAAATATATATGCAGGTCAGGCATAAAGAAAACGGCCAAGTACATTAGGGATTTCATAAGGTGAGTAGCCTTCAAAGCAACCTAGTGTTTCCTAAAAAAAAACAGATAAAATGGTGACCCAATTCCCCGTCAGAGAGAGGCGGAATGAGATTAAAGCGCTGCTAGTACTGACTAGGGAACACAATCCGTGTGGACGAGATATGATAACCACAGGTGTCATCGAGGACCTACATATGTGAACAGCTTGCTTGGAATATGAAGATAGTACAAAGAATTTGCCCAGCAGCTGTTTGGATTTCGCTAGACTGAGATGGTGCAATATTGCTACATTATATTTCCCTCGCATGCTCCAAAGATTTAAAAAAAGAACCTGGTTAGCCTACACAGGTAAAAGGATTTCTCACGTCCACCTGCTTTTCTCTATCCTCTAAAATTGGAAACTAACCTTGAGTTCAAGGAAAATTGTTTTGCATTTGCCGGCCCACCACAATAGCGATAAATTCTGCACTTTTTAATAAGCTAAGGAGCGCGGGCAGATTTTTCATTAACCAGCTACTGTTTTAGGTCAACCCTAAGTCCCACTATAAAGACACCAGCCTCCACGCCTGGCTCTTGGGAAAGGCAGCTCCCTAAGCGACTATTTAGTCTCACCCCAATTTTTTTGTGGCTTAGGAGTTTGTTTGCGCACTTTTGTTTTGATTGAAAGAATCGTATTTTGACCTCTGCAGAAAAGGGAGCCTAGAGGAATTAAATCAAACATTATCTTTAGTTTTATATTTTGATCTGATAAAATCAAAGCTAAATTATTTCCAGCAACTAAGAGTTATTTTCCCATTACTTCACAACATAAATCTCCACTTGATCTTTACAATAGAACATCGGCGGCTTTTCGCTTTGAGCGCGCGCGCGATTTGTCTATGAAAAACCATTTCGAAATCAATCAAACGCACTGACAGCAATCAATTAATTTCAGTTAACATATGAACAAACAGAAAACCAAGAGCAACAAGTGAAGGAAAATCTCATAACCCACGTGCACTCGGAAAAGTCAACAATAAAAAGTCAAGCCAATAATAACTGCAACAATGGCAAGTGCAGCAACACGTGACCAGTGTAAATTGATCATCAGCACAGCGAAGCAGCAAACTGATGGGAAACGAAGATGAAAAAGGGCGTAAAGAAAAAAAAATACTCCGATGCGCACTGATGGCAGCGGCGCGGCAGCAGCGGCAGCAGCATCATTTTACACAGTCAACAGTATAAAAGTGGCAAAAGCGTCACTGAGTTGAATGAGCAATTGCTGTATAAACAACAGCAATAGCGCGAGCAACAAAAACAGCAGCAAATGTAGTAATAACAATAAGATAAAATGCAACTGGTACAGCAACAGCAGCAGCTGCCACAAAGCAATTGGGCCAATGCAACTGTAAAAGTGGGACGCGCGCGCGCACCATCGGACGACTGCGACGATTGATGAAGGTGAAGGCGGCGACTAGGAGAGCGAGCAGGTGACAGAGAAGGAGTGTGCGTGAAATATATGCACCAGAGCGCACTCGGCGACCACAACAGGCTCATATATCAATCGTCGAATGTTTGCTTGTAGGCTGCTGCTGGCTTACTGCTGTGGCTATTCAGCGTTGCGCGCAGCAGTTATGTAATTTCATAATTCACCGTTGAAGTAAAAATCAAAAAAAAAGCAACTCAAAGAAGGGAAGAACTGCATTACAAAGTAAGAAGATAAAAGTGCGCGTGCGCAGAATTTACACACAAAGCCCAACAAAAAGAAGAATAACAAGGCAGAGGCGTACAAACGCAGGCAGGATCATCAGAAGGAGCCATCTGGCGTTGAAGCTGCCAACAGAAGGTACAACCGAAACAGTGTGCGCTTTTGCGTTGCTATCTTGGTTGGCTATGGACGCTGACGCAAGACAAGTTTGTTCGCCTGCGCGATCATAAAGATGAAATTGCTGCAACGGATTATATATGCGCGCGCGCGCGCGCTCGACCTATCAAAATTCTTGACGATGCAACCCACACACATTGAAGCGCTGGCAAGAGGCGGCGGTGCAGACTTGATAGTTAATTTTGCTGGTGAATGCAGTGCTTTATGTGAATGTATTATGTCCGCCAGCGAAATGCGCACGCATTATTTTTGCTGTTTTCTTTTCTGTTCTTTTCTTTTCGCCGGCAGTGCCATTATGTAGTTGCTGATGCGATTGTGCAGTCAGTTTATTGGTTGGCGTGCGGCAGTCCGCGTCATTAAAAAATGCCAAGCGATCTCGTAAATCACACGCGAGCCAGACCTGGCTGCATTCGCGCGCATGCGTGGGGCAACTTTTGTGTTGTATGTATATATGTATGTATGTCGCCTAAGTGTTATAGATTGAATATGCACCTGCAACAGTGTGTGCGTGTTGCCGAATGCAACACAGGTGCATAAAGGCGGAAATGTAAACAAGCGTAGGTTGAGAAAAGCTAATAAGTTTACATAAGATGAGAAAGAAATAGATATATGGATAAGAAATTCGATTTAATAGCGACAGTTTTTAATTTTCATTTCGGGCGCTTTTACCACATCGGGTAGGAATTTTGGTAATAGTGGGAAAGCAGGCAGCATCAAGTTTTGTGGGTTCTAGCACAAAGTGCCTTGTATGCTGTGGAAACCTACTCTATAGAAACTGGGCTTAATGTTTATCTGGCAAAAAAAGGCCATCATTTTGTTTTCAAAGAAAACGAAAATATCCCAGCTTCAGCTTCCTTCTTTAGATATTGTTAAGGGGGCCCTACACGGCCAATAATTTTCATTAAAACTTAGATTCAGTCGATTAAATCAAGCATGATTCGAAGGTCTAATGTATGCTCAATCCAAGCCTAGACGGTATTTGATAGAAAGTTTGCCAAGCTCAAGCGGTTGGTGAGTTGTCTAGACAGTCTAGGACAATTTTGAACAAGCGAATGTCTGAGTTGAAACAATAAATTCACGCGTGTTTGTATCTTTCTTTGCCCGCGGGAAAAGCTCTTTCAAGCGTTGTATACATTTATTATAGAAAGCTTGAAAGAGCTTTGACGCGGACAAGCTGACAGCACCATCGGCGTAGAACATTATTTGTGTCACTGTCCCGCATTTCCGAGGGACCGTCAACAAATGTTTCATCACTACTTTCTTGTGCCACTCTCTGAACTCAGTATCGCTGGTATTTATGTATGGCGAATTGGCATTGATAAGGACGAATTGTTTTCAATTGAAGGGAAAGGAAGTATATAACTAGTAGGGTGGTTCTTAAAATATGAACATCCAATTTTTTTATGAGGCAATGCGTTCTTTTCTTCTACGTACAAAATAAAAATATCAACGAAAATTTTAAATAAATATTTAGCGGAGGCTACCAGGTTACAAAACTTTGACTTGAAATCTGATAAATATGAGATATTATTCATATGAATTCATAAAATCGCTGAGTTATAGCTAATCAAAGCCAACATTTTGTCGAATTTTCGCGATTAAAAAACAAGAAAATTTTTTAATTTTTTTTTTTTTTGAAAATATTATGGTTATCTTTATGAAAAATCAGAAGAATTAATTGAAAAAATATAACAACTTATTTTATGTTTAAATAAAAACAGTGAACTTTTTTGAAGCCGAAATAAAAAGCTTTTATTATTTTTATATATTGAAATATTAAATTAAAAATATTTGTGATTAAGTGTCAAGGTAACTCTACGCTCATTTGCAGTGATAAACGAAAAGTAACAAACAATAAACAAGCAATGAAAAAAATAAATAGTGAATAACAGTGCATATGAGCCGGTAGGGGACAAAACAGTAGGCCATTAAAAACACCAGAAGATGGGCTCACAATAACTGCGTACGTATGTATATGTATATGTAAATTAGGGTGCGTCACAAAAAAAAGGTCTTTTTTCGCAGGTATTATAAAACTTGGTATATTTCAAGGCTGCCGCCAAAATATTTCGTAAAAAAATAAGCTTTACGTGAGCTATGCTGATTTGAAAAGACCTCCAAAAATCTCACTATGTAATAATATTTTGAAAAATTCGTATGCAGACCTTTTAAGCTTAAACCGTTGTATCTTTTGAGGTGATTTTTTAGAAAAAATATTTTTACAAACAAATCTTATATATAAAGTAAAGTTGCATAAGTGATGTAACACATTCACTGAAAAACCACTGGACCGATTTTAACAAATTTTTCAGTTTGTTAAAACGCATGTCTAGCATGTTTAAGTTATGTTTGTTTAATAAACGATATACATTTATGGTTAAAAAAGTGAATACTACTTTTTGCCTACATATATAATACTTCATATAAGAAAAGACAACAAAAGTAAGATCCACATATAAAAGAGACAAGGACAAAAAGAAGTTCCACTTACATATGTATAAGGAAAACAACAACAAATAAAATAATTCTTTTTATAGTTTTTTCTCCCATAAACCGGATAATCGAAAACGTAAATTAATTAAATTGACAAAAAAAATTAAATATTTATTACAATTTGAATATCGAACTAATGAAAGCTTAATGGAAATTTTTTCTAAAAGGGTTGCCATATGTTTGCTAATTTTATTTCGATTAAATTGACAAGATAAATAACATATTAAAATATGAGTATTTTAAGAACCCTTAATTTCCAAAATATTTCTGAAGAGTGTTGCCATCTGTTCGAAAGCTTTAACTCAATTAAATTGATAAGGTAAATGAAGTGTTGGAAGATATTTTTTAAGTACGATTGCCACCTGTTTGAAAAATCTTATTCAATTAAATTGGTAAGATAAATGAAATATTACAATTCTGATATCAAATGAAAGGTATTTAAGAAACGTTTTTCATTACCATTATCAGCAATATAAAAACAGGTACAAGTTTTTTAAAAATTCCTTGTTGTCACAAATTTTTTCCTATGTTCGAATCAATTCAATTTTTAATATAAATAATTTCCTTCGAGGTCGCCAGAGCCTGTCATGCATGTTAGAAATGCAAAAAATTTTAGTGTGAGGTAAAAAAAAAAATGATACTAACTGTTTAATTTAACCCTCTATCTGGAATAACCAGCGATTAAACATTTTTATCATTCTTTAAGTTAATTGATGTGCTACACAAAACTGTAATTTGATCCGGCCGGATGTGTACAGTTTATTACATTTCTCAAGGACTGTTCCGCTTCTTCGAAAAAATTGTTTAAGTTTAACAAAAGACTCAGTTAAAGTAAATTTTGGAACACTTTACCATCATTTATTTTAATTTGATTGGCTGTGAAAATAATTATGTCTTATTTTATAACTTTCATAACAATGTTGTGGAGAAGACATGCTGGCATATGTAGGTCGGCGAAGTCAATCAAATGAACGATGACCAGAGAGCTACCGAAAATGATAACAGTCCTATTGGTATGCCCGAATTACATTCGAGATCGACTGAAAACTAACGACAATTGGATATATGTATAATGCAAAAAAGAACCATATACGTTCACCTCTGATATTCATACTTACATATGTATTTCCATTTTATTTAGACTGAGCCACAGCAAGGCGTGGCCGGGTAACTCTAGTCTTATTTATAAAAAATACTCGATTTTTGAAGATATTTTCAAATCGGGCTAGCACACGCAAATATTAACACTTTTCAGAAATATTTTGCCGAAAGTCTTACACCCAAATTCATAAAAAAATATTGAAGACTTTAACTGCTTTAAAAAACGAAAATTTTTATGAAAATGTCACTTTATAGAGCTCTTTCAAACATATTTAATTTTTTATGGCAATTAAAATATAATCAATTTTATATTTTCGATGGAAAAACAGTAGTATTCTTTTTAATGGAGAGTGATGCACCCTCATGTATATAGAACCATATCAGCATGTAAATATAAAACAGCATACAGTGTAGAAGGAGGATGGACAGCACAAAAATACAATCAGCAATGAAGAGCAATAAAAATCCATTAAATTGATTGCATTGTTGGCAGTGGCCGATTAGCCAATGAACCGACTGAGTTAACTGCCAGTGTAAGTGCAGGCAGATACAAGAGAGGGAGTGAAGGAAGAGCACGAGCGTGAAAAGGTGTAAATGTAGGGTTCAAGTTATGTATGTATGTAGGTATGCAGTGCTGCAAGTCCAGTTCAAAAGGGGCAAAGCATAAGCGCACGCGCTCACATCGCCAGCCACAACAGCCTGCCATCAACAGGTTGCAGTTGTAGATGCATATAGGAGTATGGCAGGCAATATGCATGAATGCAACATGTGATGCCACACAATGCAATAATGCAATGTGTGCATTTGAGTGCAGCAGCATGCCACTAGCGATTGTCTGTAGAGTTGAATGAAACAAAAAAAAAATAAACAAATCCACAAACATACATAGTTGTTGTTGTACTTTTGCAATATGTGTGTCACTGGGGTAAACTTGTGGGGGAATTTGCTTGTGGCAATAAGATCTGCCTACTCAGACCTACTTGCATTCAGTGCGCAAGGGCAATAATAACAACAAGTGCAATAAAGCAATAAAGAGTTTATTACTGTTGCAGTGAGGTAAGCAAAACTCGGCCTGGAGGAGATGAACATTTTTTTGTTTCTAGGGAGATATGTACATAAATATGTATGTAGTATGTAATAGGGATAGTGATATAACTGAGTAGCGGATTAACATATAACAGAATTGCTCCAGAATAAGGTTTCCAAAAAATAGGATTAGATTTTAGGAAAAGATTGTAAATAGGCCAAAAGAAGTAAAAAAATAAATAAATTTTAGCGAAGCTGAAGGATTGCATACGACATCATAATTTTTTACATTATAAATACTACAAAATTCTTATACATATTTCTCCAAGATGGATTTTGTTCTAGTTAATAAAAGTTGGATGGAAAGCTGAAGCCCCTAATGTGTCCGGATAATTATGAAGATAGGCATACAAACAAGCCAAAACCACAGTCACCCTGGAACCGGATAATGCAAACAATTGCACATGCG
>NW_016164179.1:18923-32933 GCF_001687245.7 Rhagoletis zephyria | reverse complement strand
TGCTTGCAAAATTTCATGCAAAGCCGTTCAGACGTTTCCACGTATTAATCTAATTAAACTTTTTTAGCAGGTGGAAACTCTTAAAAAAAGTATCCCATTTTTCAACCTAGCTCGTAAGCTATCTGTGTGAAAACCTCCATGGAAATCAGTTATTTCATTTCCGCGTATTAATTTAATTAAACAATTCTAACAGATGGCAGCTCTTAAAAAAGTAGCCTATTTTCCAACCTAGGTCACAGGCATCCGAGAGCTAAATTTCATACAAATCCGTTCAGTCGTTTCCGCGTATTAATTTAATTAACTTTTTTAACAGGTGGAAACTCTTAAGAAAAGTAGCCTATTTTCCAATATAGGTCATAAACTGTCTGTGCGCAAATTTTCATGCAAATCTGTTCACTCATTTCCGCGTATTAATTTAATAAAACATTTCTAGCAGATGGCAACTCTTAAAAAAGTAGCCCCTTTTCCAACATAGGTCATAAGCTATCCGTGTGCTAAATTTCATGCAAATCCGTTGAGTCTTTTCCGCGTATTAATTTAATTAAACTTTTTAACAGGTAGCAACTCTTAAGACAAGTAGCCTATTCTCCAACCTAGTTCATAAGCTATCTGTGTACAAATTTTCATGCAAATCCGTTCACTCCTTTCCGCGTATTAATTTAATAAAACATTTCTAGCAGATGGCAACTCTTTTACAACCTAGGTCATAAGCTGTCCGTGTGCTAAATTTCATGCAAATCCGTTGAGTCGATCCCGCATATTAAATAAATTAAACTTTTTTAACAGGTGACAACTCTTAAAAAGATAGTCTATTAACCAATCTGGCCCATAGGCTATCTGAGTTAAAAATTTAATGCAAATCCCTTCAGTAGTTTCCGCGTGATAATTTCCCAAACATCCAAATGTACAAACTTTCACATTTATAATATTAGTAAGAAGATTAACCAATCTAGCCCATAAGCTATATGGGTACAAAATTTCATGCAAATCCCTTCAGTAGTTTCCGCGTGCTGATTTCCCAAACATCCAAACATACAAACTTTCACATTTATAATATTACTAGCTTATACCCATGGGTTTCACCCCACGTTTTCATACAAATATGAAAAATAATTTAATTATGTTATATTTTATTTCTGTGCCCATTTTGTTATAGCTCGTTATTTTTTAAGCGGGTTAAGGTATTTAGGCCGTTTAAAACTATGAAATTATAAAATCTCGTCTGCGCTCTAGGTATACGAATGATATCAATCCCTCTAAGTTTACCTTAAAAAGGTTCCACGGATAGTACGCGTGAACGTGTAACCTTCTTGGAGGTGCCACGGCGGGTTCTAATATTTCCAACTCAAATTTAGTAACCTGGCCTAGATAAAATACCACTCCTCATTACTGTAGTAAATGCCGCAAGAGGTATGTATGCATCATAGCAGCTTTACATTATAAGGCCGAACCATGCTCTTTCGATTCCATTAAACAAAATTTTTTCTGTCTTATAAAATAAATATCCATAACAAATTTAAAATACTTCCAGAGATTTTCTATTCTTCCAGAGATTAATATTAAGAAATTTTTAGTATGTATGGGAGGCGACATGCCTCCTTTTTTATTAACTCATATTTTTTCCATGAGCAATTGATACATTTTGTATACACAACTCCGTACCAAGTTACAGAATTCTTCCACAAACACTTCCAGGGATATGTGGCACGAAAAAAATTTGTACAGGAAGTGCCACCCCCCTTTTTCTTATAACCCAAATCTTCATCCATGGATTTCGAATTGATTTTACGGGAGATACGATGCCCCCTTTTCGAATAACGCAAATTTTTCTCCATGAGTATGGAATTAATTTTGTATAAACATCTCGGTGCCAAGTTCCTGTCCTCTGCAATAAATACCTCCAGAGTTATGCAGCATAGAAAAATCCATTTGCATGGAAGTTCCCACACCACCTTTTCCAATAACTCTCATTTTTCTCCATGAGTATGGTATTAGTTTCACATACATACATACATACGTATTTCCATACCAAGCTTGAGTACTTTACCCCAAAAATTTTAAGAGATATGCAAACTTTCAGTCAGTATTGGAGGTGCTACGCCTCTTTTCCAAATTCGTCCATTTTCTCCGTGAGTACGAATATGATTTCACACAGTGTGGGCAAAATGTTAATCTGATTAACGATTAAAAGTTAACGATTAAAATGTTAATCGCGTTTGACTAATAAAATTAATTAGTCGTAATCAACTGTACGATTAATTATTAAATTTGTTTAGTCGTTAATCGCTGACTGCGATTACGGTTAATTAAGTTTAATCATTTATCGTTAGTCCAATTAAAAACAAAATCTGATTAAGTTGTCTAGTTTGTCCGAATTTGAAACCAAACACCGGTTATAGTAATTAGTTTGTGTTTTACGCTTATAAAAAGCACATAATATAAAAAAAAATATAATTATTGTTGTTAGTAATACATAAACTGCTCAGATTGATGTGGAAACCCGACTGGGCCATACCGGATTAACTTGCTTTGTGTGCACACTAAAATTCCAGCATAAATTAATTAATCACCAAGCCTACTTGCTCAAATTAAGAGCTAGTGATTAAAAATTAATATTTTTAATCGCGGTTACGATTAGATCAGATCAGATTAAATTTAATCGAATTAACTAATTGATTAAAAAGTCAATCGATTAATGCCAACATTGATTTCACATACATTTCTCTATACCAGAGGTTCCCAAATTTTTTTTTCTCGTAGACCCCTTTCAAAAATTTACTGGTTTCGGTGGACCCCCTGCTGATACATTTCTAAATATTCCCAAAGCTCGTAAAAAATTAAATGTGAAAATTAGATCTAACAATGTAAATTTGCATCGCGGGTGAATTCAAAAACCAAACTCAGAGTGGCCAAAATAAAAGTAAAATATTTTCTTGTGTTCTATTTATAAAAATAATGTGATTACACACTTGTAGGTTTTAAAAAATAGAGCTCATAAATGCATCAAAATACTCTCTCGCTCGGAAGAGTTATATTTTTTAAGAGCACTGCGAGCGCTAGCGTTATTTACATTATCTTCACCATAAACCCATCAAATGTTCGGCTCCCTCATGACTTTGCACGTGGAGTATATGTAAAATAGTTTATTTGTGTTAATTGCATCATTTTTATTCCGAGCTTTAAAGTGAGGCGAAAAATATTAATCACATTTTTAAAACACAAAACTTAAAACATCAAAACGGCTAAGCTTTTTACGCCAAACTTTTCAGAAACTGACAATAGAAAAAAGAACGAGTTTAAAAAAATCGATGACAAATAACCAAGCAAGCAAGAACCACAAAAAGTGCACCACCGTCTCATCTTCTTCAAGGCAAGATGGGCAAATGGACTTGCCATTTACGCCTATCACAGTCAGTGCCACGTGAAGTGACCAGGCAGCAGTCCAGCAAGTTGTCTGCAGAGTCGTCTGCTCAGTGACAGCAAAAAATTAGATAGACCTTGTGAGATTGAAGGCAACATGAGTTTTGCCCACCTGCATCCCCTCGATGCCTCTCAGTCATTTCTGAGCGAAGTATTCACCCAGTTTCTGATGGTGGCTTCGATTGCCGAAGGTGGGAGTCCTAAAACTAGTTGCGGACCGAGGAATGCCTGGTCTAAGCGAACTCTGGCCAAATTATCAGATTTCTCATAACCAGGTACACCAGAGTGACCTGGCACCCAGAGTAATACAACCTCGTTATGTTCACCATCATATTTTAGTCGAGACTTGCATTTCCGAACTAGTTTGGAAGTACTTAAATAGAGGGCTGGTAAATGCCTTAAGTCCAGCTTGGTTGTTACTGCAGTCATGTAAACTCCTTCCCCTCCACCTATGTTTCATCACGTAGTCCACGGCTTTGAGTTTTGCAATTACCTCAACCTGGGAGACCGAGGCATATTCCCCTACAAAAAAAGTGAAACTTATCTCCACAAACCTCGAAAAATACCCCAAATCATGACCGAGAGTCAGTTTTGGAGCCATCAGTGAAGATTCGACAATGTGTGAGTCCGGTCTCAGCGATGTAATCAAACCAGCATTCAGTCTCAGGGAACTCAATATGATAGAATCTCTTCAACAAAGGTAATGGTGGCGTACTATCCTGTAGCATTGAAAAGACACAAGTACTTAAATATCTGCCGCCAGCAATTTTCGCCGCGTCCCACTCATTTTCAAACCAGCGTCCGGTTCTTTTTAGTCTGCAGGTGGCCATTAAGGCTTCCCGACGTATGAAAACACAAATGGACGGTAAGTACAGCAGTGCGTCAAGAGCACTATACACCACTCAAAAAAATTTAAGTTAAATAAAGAGGCTAAGTATCAAGCAACCATTTTGGTTCTTTGCATCGAAACCAGATACATTTTTGGGGACCCTCATTTACAACTCATGGACCCCCATATTTTGTTCACGTCACCGTGGAACCCCGTTGAGTCTTCCGTGGACCCCTGGGGGTCCACCTGGACCACTTTGGGAATCACTGCTCTATACCAAGTTCCAGTTCTCTCCCACAAATACTTCCAGAGATATGTATGTAATATGAAAATTCCAATTTGTATGGGAAGGGCCTTGAGTTATCGGAATTACTTTCAGTCTAAGACCATCCTTGCGAAATCCATAGTAAGTGTACCAAATTTCGTTCTGATCGGGAAACCGGTTAAGGAAGTACCCTATTTTTCAATCCAGGTCATTAACAATCTGTGAGCAAAATTTCATTTTCAAACAGGTGGCAATTCTTAAAAAAGTAGCCTATTTTCCAATCTAGGTCATAAGCTATCTGTGTGCGAACTTTCATGCAAATCAGTTCAGTCATTTCCGCGTAATAATTTAATTAAACTTTTCTAATAGGTGGCAACTCCTAAAGTATTGGCCTATTTTTCAACGTAGGTTATAAGCTATCTCTGTGCCAAATTTCATGCAAATCTGGTCAGTCGTTTCCGCGTATTGATTTAATTAAGCTTTTTTAACAGGTGGCAACTCTTCCAAGAATTAGATTTTTTCCACTGTAGGTCATAAGCTATCTGCTTGCAAAATTCCATGCAAAGCCGTTCAGACGTTTCCACGTATTTATTTAATTAAACTTTTTTAACAGGTGGAAACTCTTTAAAAAAGTATCTAATTTTCCAACCTAGCTCATAATCTATCTGTGTGAAAACTTCCATGGAAATCAGTTCACTCATTTCCGCGTATTAATTTAATTAAACGTTTCTAACAGATGGCAACTCTTAAAAAAGTAGCCTGTTTTCCAACCTAGGTCATAAGCTATCCATGTGCTAAATTTCAAGCAAATCTATTCAGTCGTTTCCGCGTATTAATTTCATTAAACTTTTTTAACAGGTGGCAACTCTTAAGAAAAGAAGCCTATTTTCCAATCTAGGTCATAAGCTATCTGTGTGGAAATTTTCATGCAAATCCGTTCACTCATTTCCACGTATTAATTTAATTAAACATTTCTAACAATGGCCACTCTTAAAAGAAAAAAGTAGCCTATTTTCCAACCTAGGTTATAAGCTATCCGTGTGCTAAATTTCATGCAAATTCGTTCAGTCGTTACCGCGTCTTAATTTAATTAATTAATTTTAGCAGGTGGCAACTCTTAAGAAAAGTAGCCTATTTTCATATCTAGGTCATAGGCTATCTGTGTGCAAATTTCCATGCAAATCCGTTATGCCGTTCCCGCATAATAAATAAATAAAAATTTTTAACAGGTGGCAACTCTTAAGAAATAGCCTATTAACCAATCTGGCCTATAAGCCCATAAGTCGTTTCCGCGTGATGATTTCCCAAACATCCAAACATACAAACGTTCACATTTATAATATTAGTAAGATAAGATATAAGATAAGATATAATACTATGTCTCCATTGAGAGATTTATCCATTAAGATTTAATAAATCCAGTTGCTAAATCACAACCGTCTCCATTACCACAACGAGATATGTTTAACGTTCACATTTTTATATATTTGACGTTTGCTTATGTATAATTTTATAAATACAGTAGCTGACATTGATATACAGACAGATAAAAGGAAGGTACCCGAGCGGAATTTCATTATGTGAATTCTTAATATTATTGGTTTTTTATTCGTGGTAAATATGTATGCATAATATATTGTTTAGGCCTGAAGCCTAAATATTTCAAAAAGGTGGAGCACCAGCTAATGTAATTTTTTCTAATACGCTCAAATACGTATGTGTGTACGCATGCGTGTGCTTATAACTATACATGCGCATGTATGTATACACATACGTATTAATGTCCCCACTACGTAGAAGCTTAGCAAAAACAACTAAAATCATGAGAGTACTGCAGTTGAACCTAAATCACTGCAAGGCCGCTCAGGAGTTGCTGAACCAAACCGTAACGGAAAGAAATATATACATAGCAATGCTAAGTGAGTCGTATAAAGTACCCAGTGAATCCCAGCTGTGGGCAAAGGGCAGCAGCGCTAGAGCTGCGGTATGGAGCTGTGCTAAAACGCCTTATCATATAGAAAACCTTAAAGTTGATGTAGGTTTCGTTTGTGTAAGGGTGGCAGGACTGGTCTTCTACAGTTGCTACATACCCCCAAGCTTCAGCCTCGAAGAGTTTGAAAGAGTAATGGATAACATAGTGAGGGATGCGAGAACCAGGGCAAATGTGGTGATTGCTGGTGACTTTAATGCGTGGGCCGTAGAATGGGGAAGCCGCAGGACAAACGCCAAAGGTAGAGCTCTCCTAACGACGTTATCAGTCCTAGACGTAGCACTTCTAAACACAAGATAAGTTTACCTTCTGTAAGGATGGCACGGGGTCAATCATCGACCTGACTTTTGTGAGCAGTGGCCTTTTTCAGCGCGTCCCCTGGGAAGTTAGCGACGCGTACACCCACAGTGACCACCAGGCGATCATCTTTACGATAGAGGGCGAGATACAAAGGCGAAGCACTTCAAGAGTGAAATCAGTCGGCTGGAAGCTGAGCTCGCTGGAAGAAGAAACACTTATCCTAATGGCATCAGAAATCGTTCTACCAGAGGGAGCTACGAATATGGCAAACCACCTAATAGCCGCTATTAAAAAAGCTTGTGATGCTTCGATGATAAGCAAATCCTCCAGCAGCAGACACGCCCCAGTCTATTGGTGGAACGAACGCATAGCAGACCTACGGCGGCAATGCAACTCGGCGAGGAGAAGCTACCAACGAGCTAGAGTGAGAGGGCCGTATGAGGACATACACTCCTTGTATAAGCGAAACGGAAGGAGCTCAAACAAGCTATAAATAACAGCAAGAAAAAGTGCTTCCAGAACCTATGCAGTAGCGTGGACCAAGACCCGTGGGGATTGGCGTATTTACAAGGTGGTTACAAAGAAGTTGGAAACTTCAATTCGGTCACAGATAACATGTCCGGAAAAGGTAGAGCAAATCGTCAACGAGCTATTCCCCTCGAAGCCAACTTTTACGAGAGAAAACTTCCCTAGCAACAAGTGTGATTTTCCTGAAGTTACAGTAGAGGAAGTTATCGACGCCGCAAATTGCTTTATGGCCGGAAATCTCCAGGCCCCGATCCATTCCTAATAGAGTGCTCAAAATTATCTCAAAGGCGAGTCCAGAAGTATTTGTTCGCACGTTTAATGAGTGATTCGCGGAAGGCGTGTTAAATGATATATGGAAGCAGCAGCGCTTAGTCCTCCTACCCAAGGCTGGGAAGTCCTTCAGCATATCGCCCGATATGTATGCTGGACACGACCGGAAAATTTCTAGAGCGTATAATAAATAACAGACTAGTAGCAGCTACCGAGGCAGGTGGAGGAATATCAAATAAGCAGTTCGTTTTAAGAAAGGGTAGATCGACTGTAGGAGCGGCCATGTTAGTTAAACAGCTGGCGGAAGAGGCGATCAGCGAGAAGCGATGGAAAGGTGGATCGAAGAAGTACTGCTTGCTGGTCACTCTAGATGTGGAGAACGCTTTTAATACTGCAAGCTGGCAGAAAATACGCCACGCCCTCCAGAAGTTTAAAGTCCCGACGGCGTTCTGCATTTGAAACTGCCAAAGGGTGCAAAAATAATTGGGTTCGCTGACGACATAGCAGTGGTAGTAGTAGCCAAACATTTGCGAGATTCAACCACGGCTGCAAACTCTGCAATCTTTCGGGTAAACGATTGGCTGACGGAAGCAGGTCTGGAANGCCAAACATTTGCGGGATTTAACCACGGCTGCAAACTCTGCAATCCTCCGGGTAAACGATTAGCTGACGGAAGCAGGTCTGGAACTGGCACACCAGAAGACGGAGGCAGTTTTGCTCAGCAGTAGAAAGCTACGAGAAGTGGCCAAAATTAGGGCCTGCGGCACCGAAATAACCTCGACGGAGAGTCTAAAATACTTAGGCATTTTTTTCGATACTAGGCTCACATTTAAAGCTCATATCGAATCTGCAGTCGAAAAGGCGGAAAAAGTAGCAGCAAGGCTGTCCTGACTAATGCTAAACGTCAGGGGGCCTCAGCAAGAACGCAGACTTTTATATGTAAGTGTGGTTAGCAGCATTCTGCTGTATGGAGCACCAGTTTGGTCAACAGCACTGAAGACGAAATCTTACGCTCGCGAAGCTAGATCACTGTACCGACTTTGTGTCTTAATAGTATGCTGCGTTTTCCGAACAATGTCAGAGAAAGCAGCGTTAGTAGTAGCAGGTCTCTGTCCTATTGACATAGTGGCAAAAGAAATGGGTGCAATATCTGAAAAGCACGAGAAAGAAAGGGTGAGACGAAATTGTTTGCAGCAGTGGCAAAACCGCTGGGACCACTCAACTAACGGACGCTGGACATATAGACTTATTCCGAGTATAAGCAAATGGCTTGACAGAAGACATGGAGAGGTTGACTTCTACCTGACTCAAATACTAACCGGACATGGCTGCTTTAAAGCATACTTGCACAGATTTACGCACGAAGACGACCCGTACTGCACTTTCTGTACAGGGCAGGTAATCGAAGACGCTGAACATTGTTTTTCGTCTGTCCGCAGTTCGCAACCCAAAGGGACGACTTGAGCATAAAGGTGGGGAGGCCACTCAAGGTTGACAACCTAGTGGATATCATGCTTGAGTCAACAGAAAATTGGTCCGTTGTTTGTCATATGGCAAGCACTATCCTAAGAAAATTGCGTCAAGCGGAACAACTCCGCAGATCTTCATAGAAAGGCAATAGACCGCTCCCCCTCCACGAAGTAATACCTTGCGGTTGTTCCACGGAAGGAGGGAAACGGAGCAGGGGTGGGTTTTTAGTGCAGTGAGCCGAAACGCAAGTCCTTCCCGCCGGACAACGAACTTTCGTTAACTTTCTCCTTCTATATCGGCGTTTGTCCGGCGGTCCGCAACCAACGCGGGTTAATTTATTATGTCACTTCTAGTTTGAGTCTACACGGAAGATAACACGGAGCTGCCAGCGTCAGCGATATTCAAGTATTAAGGTTGTGGGCGCGCAGCATAAATATTCAGAGTTTATAATTTTTTTCTTTATATGTATATTTTTGTTTTATCGTCATATCGTTACATTACTGAATTCCATTAAAAGCATATGAACTTATTGAAAACATTGAATGTTAAATAACCACTATTATATAAACATGTAAATATGTATGTACAAATGCATATATGGTCATAATCCCTTAAGTCTTCTTGATGTACACTTTACATTATATTTGAAAAATACAAGTTCAGATCTCTCTGACTAACGAACGAAGCAACATATCATTTTTGTCTAATACCACCAATCAATTTAGCCTGTACTCTCCAGTCGATAATCTAATTCGAATTCTATAAAAAGGCTTACAGAATCTTCATGGCGCCCAAGCAGGGACTAAATTGATTGTGGTTGACAGTATCAGTCGCGCTTGCTTTTCGTTCGTTAGTTTCGTCGGACAAATTTATCGTCTTTTTTCCTTCGTCCATCCAAAATATACTTGCGGCGAAAGAAGACGTTTTTCATTTTAAATTGCATTTTTATAAGACATACAAAGTAAAATTGTATAGGGTCAGAGTGCACAATTACACTTGTGGCAGTCTTGCTGATCATCGTTGGATCAAGAATTTGCATCATTATCACCATTATCCGGCACTAAGGTGGCGATACTACGAATTGGACATACGGCCCTAGTAAATTTCACGTGGAACGTGTACATATGGTCATGGACACTAGCTCGGAAGATAAGGTAGCAAATGCGATTAAGGTGATTCAATAGTGTGGTTTAATATACATAGATGCATGTTCTAATATCAGCCGGCATAAGTTAATTGCCGAGATCACTTGAGGTGGTTTAAAATTGAAAAATGTTCCCTTAATCGCATTTACTGTGAATTTTTGATACATATATGTAAAGGATTTATGTATATGAGCTATACATAGTATATATACATACATCCATATAAATATATATAAACTGCACCGTAACTCGGCAAAATAAAAGAAAAACGGGTCGTAAATTCTGATGCAAGCGCGGGAAAAATCCACGAAAGTATACAGAATATCGGTGATTCTACATAATAATTTCCTCATGGACACTCTCGCGCTTACATTAACATCGCTCTGTACATGGTCGACTAACAGCATCATTGCAGCTAGCTGTTTAATGAGAGTTAGTACTGTTAATAAATTCGAACTTCAAATTGTTCATACCTAATATAAGAGCTTTGTCAAGAGCTACAGGCAAATTAAACATTCGAATGCTATAATATTGTTGGTATAAGCAAGAGGCTGAACACTGATATTATCGGTGCTTGCGTCGTCTCCACCTGTTTCGCTATGCGCGGTGTGCTACTACGTGGCTCTTGAATATTTCGCGCTGACTGATTGGGCATTACATTAGCTTACCAGTTTAGTTTAGTTTAGAGCGAGATCCGAAAGAAGATTGCTCTATTCTTATTTTCTTTGTTTCGAATATACTATTTAGTTGTTTAATAAATCATCCGCCTTTTTTACATCGCGTGTTGTTGCTTCTGAAAAGCCATAAATATCTTCTACTGACAAAAAGGATAAAACAAAAAAAAAATGACAGGTAAAAACGGTAGGCAGAAATCGCTTTTTACCGATAATCCTATGGATACATTAGAGCCATTAAAAAAGAAACGACAAATGCTTTTATTAAAAATCTTACGCGTGAAGAAGGCAGTCAAAGAAAAAGCCGTGTCAATAAATCCTACCGAGATAAAGTGCAGGTTAGACATTCTCAATTCTTATATTGAGCAAGCAATTTCTATTCAAGACGAATTGGATATTACATGTTCGAATGAGGCGGAGTCAGTAGAATAAGAAAATGCTTGTGTATGAACCAAATCATTGTTGCTATCTATCTTGGAAAAGCACCGTCTGCCTAACCCTCAGGAAACTTCTATGTCGGTTCCTCGGTGACAGGTAATAAGATCAACGGAAATAAGGTCAATTGACTTTATTTCCCACCCTGGTGCGAAATAAAGTCAATTGACATTATTACCTTTTTAAAAACGAAATAAAATCAATTGACGTTATTTCTCTTTCAAATATTAAATTTGCTTAGCTTCGCGGCGGCCCGCGTCAGCGCGCCACACCGCGCGCGTCGCGCTCGCTCTCGCGCCCCGCGTACCCCGCGCGACCGTGCTGTAACGCAGGTAGATTTATTTTTTGTATACGTTGAAATAAAATTTGTATATATTTTAAACATCGAGGGCTTATATTCAATAATACTCTCTATCTGCACACTTTTCACAAAGATGAGATTCTGATATAAAAATCCACCTAAGCTTTAACTGTCATCAGTGATATTAATGCTACCTTATATAACGACAGGTAATAAGTCCCAGATGGTTTCTAAAATCACAAATTAGTTTTTGTGCAAATTGCAGATAGAGGGTATTAATGAATTCAAGCCCCCGATATTTCACATTTTTATATTTGTAAGTTATTAGAAGCAGGGATGCCAACTTGTCTCAAACCGTGCCATTTGTCCCTATTTTACTTCAAATTGCACTTATTTTTTTAATATGGCACAAAGTGCCAAAATGGCACTTTTGTAAAAAAAATTACATTTCAATACATTTTTGTGAAATCCTTTGCGTGCACTTCTTTTTCTCAACTAAAATTTTCTAATTTATAAAGGCTATTCAACTGGTTTATCTTATTTTATCATTGCACTTTTGTTTGGAAAATGTAGCTTTATTTTATTGCTAAATGTGAATGATTAAAAGGCATGACACCTTTTTTGGCACTTTTATTTTTCTATTTGGCACATTTTGGCACTTTTTTATCCTCAATATGGCACCTCATAACTAAGGATAGTTGGCAGCCCTGATTGGAAGATTTCTGCTGTGTTTTGGGGCAACAACTTGTCTGCAGTAAAAAAGCATATAATTTGTGTTTCAAAAGTGTGTGAAAACCAATCAATTAACTTATATGATCTCGGTTCCGATATTAAATAATCAATAATTGTTTATACCCGCATTTTGGCACATTGGCTCGTTGAATGTGCCATCTAATAAATAGTGTCGTCATTCTCCTTAGCTGCTTTTAAATGATGTCGTCACAAATTGCTGGCGGAGACATGAATACAGTGTAAGAAAATTCTTTTTCTATAATTGTTTCCTTATAGAAAGGTTGGTTTCTTTTCCACCTTAGACATTCCGAATTCGTTCAAAATATGCTAATTTAAAACACAGAATTCTTTCAGTGTTCCTCCGGGGTTTTTGGACATGGACTGTTTCATCAATTTAATAGTGTTCGCTTTATTTTTGTGGAAACGAAACATGTTTTGCAAGTTATGGATCATTTCTACACTCTTTCTTCAAATATTTCTCGTATTCCAGCTGTGCGCAGGTGTTTAGTTTTTCGCATCGTGTTTTTACATATTCGTAATTTAAATTTTTTTAATAAAATCAATTGGTGGTAGTTCATGATTGTGTGTGGATTAATATCACAACACTGAGGATTTGGCTATAACCTTTTTCATCTATTAAAAAACAACACTTACGGGGCAATGTTTATTGTAAGAACAACATTTTTTTCTATGAATCGACATACTTTAAGCATTGTTGACGCTATTTCCATTTGAATGAGGAAATAGCGTCAATGACTTTATTTCCAAATTTTTGTTGACTTTATTTCGCTTTTGAAAAGGTAATAATGTCAATTGACTTTATTTCGCACCAGGGTGGGAAATAAAGTCAATTGACCTTATTTCCATTGACCTTATTACCTGTCACCCGGTTCCTCATCAGTCAAGGCTTCCTAAAATGCGTTTGCCCAAATTTAGCGGAAAATATAGCGAATTCAAAAACTTTATTAGCCTTTTCGAAAGCTTAGTGAATAACGATCCAAGTTTAACAGAAATTGAAAAATTCAATCACTTAATCTCTTGTCTGACTGATGAAGCGCTAGGAACAGTAAAAGCATTTCAAGTAAGTGAAGGTAATTATGCCAAAGCATTGGCCAGCTTGAAAAAATTTTATGACAACCCTTGTTTAATTTTTTTCGATAGTATATCGAAGCTTTTTGAATTGCTAAATATGAATAAGCCGAGCGTGTCATCGTTACGATCAATGGTTGATACTGTATCAGCCATTTACGATTCACATTTGGTAAGGTCAAAAGTCGACACTGTGACTAAGCATAAGTGGGAAGAACAACTTAATTATAATCAACTTCCATTGTGGTCGTATTGTGAAACAATACTTAACAAACGTTTCCAGCATTTATCCCCTGACGAAGCGTCACCATCTAGACTACAAGTAAATAAGCCCAAGCAAGATGCTGGCAATAAGAAAGCCGCCAAATCTTCGTATGCCTGCAGTAAATCTGCTACTGCACAAGATACTAAATGCCCCTTTTGTCGATCGAGTGGTCATTCTTTACAAAATTGCACTTCGTTTACTGTCTTATCATTTCCTTAACCCTTTCGACCCGGAACTCTACTATCAATGGTAGTTTTCAATTTATGGGTCCAATATGTTATTTGCCCCACAAATACG
>NW_016164179.1:8633-18913 GCF_001687245.7 Rhagoletis zephyria | reverse complement strand
ATCTGACTCACGACACGACGTGCTAGGCCTGGTGCTACTGACCTGCGTAAGGCTGTAGTTTTAGAACTTTGTTCTATCAGAGTTTCGGCCAAGGTCACCAAAAATGATTTGAAAGGCATTTTATTCCTCCTTAGCTAACTGTAAATAACCCACGCGCTTACGGCTGCCATCACTATAAAACGGTAAAAGACCTTGTTCCACTATTTTTCTGATTTTCGATCATATTCGTGCAGGCCACTCATTTGATTTACTAAATCAACACCTCCCATAATTTGACGATAAAATAGTATTTAGTTTGGACATGGCACTTGCATTTTTTGCCTTTTTTCAAAGTTTTTTCATAATTTNTGAAAAAGAGGTTTATAATAAAATTTTATCACCGTATTTACAGGCAATAATTAGAAACAGCTTTTTTTCCCATAATATATTTAAATAAACTAAGAAATCTTCACAAACGCAAGGAAATCTGTACAAAAACGTTAACGGGAGGCCCTCTCCCCAGAAATAAAACGAAACTGGGCATAACAGGAGATGCAAAACTGAATGTGTAGAGTGCAGGCAGATGGTGAAATTCCTAACATACGGCGTGGTACATTTCCAAATGTGATTAAATGTAAATTACATGTTTTAGGGATGTTTAAACTTTGGTGGTACATATATGTACCATCTGGTCGAAAGGGTTAAAGATTTGAGTTTGCCAAAAATCTCTCTGCATAAACTGTTTTAAAAGAGGGCATACGGTGTCGAGGTGTAATGCAAGTAAATGTCGTGTATGCAACAAAAAGCATCATCTACTTTTGCATCAATATGGATCGACACAAACCCAACCTAGCAACAATACCAATCAACACGATGATCAGTCATCGACGCCTCAGGCCTTTGTAAATTATTCGTCGGCTTGTAAAGACCAAGTCATGTTGGCCACCGCGATTGTAAAAACTAAAAGTATATCCGGTGAATATCTTACGGTTCGAGCTCTGTTGTTAGGACAGGCAAACCAGACGGTAAAACAAAAACTGTCTGCCACAATTCTTTTGCGTATTAATTCACATAACGTCCGACTTCTGGACCATGCGGTTGATTTCGTCCTACCAACCTGATCGCCCGATCTCCACAAATGAATATAATATTCCAAAAAATATAAAGTAAGCTGATCCTCTCTATTATAAGCCTCAAAAGGTAGAGCGGGACTGAGAGCCTCGTTAACATTCTATGCGTTGGCCAAATCAAAATAGGATAAAATTGTCCAGTTATTCAAAATACGTTGCTAGGGTGGATAATTTCTGGTAAATATAAACTACAGGAATGCTCAACAACATTTTTGAGTGCTTCGGCGAATTTTGCAGAATATGCACCTCCCATAGATTCCCTTCAAAAATTTTGGGAGCTGGAAGATGTGCCAAAACCTAAATCAACAATGTCGGCTGGCCATTTAGCTTGCGAATAAAAGTTTAAAAACTCCATTCATCAATTGTCATCTGGCAGATTTGGGGTCTCTCTTCCATTCAAAAGAGATCCATCATGTTTTGGGTCAATCGTTTGAAACTGCCAAAAGACGGTTCTTTTCTTTAGAGCGCAAGTTACAAACGGATCCGCAAATGCAAGGGCTTTATTCAGATTTCATGAAAGAATATCTCAGCCTAGGCCATATGTCTGCCATTGAGAATAAAATACCAAAAAGACTCCATTATTTCATACCCCATCAGTGTGTATTAAGACCTGAAAGCACTACAATCAAACTACGCGTTGTTTTTGATGCATCTTCCAGAACAACATCGGAGGTATTATTAAATGACGTTCTTATGGTGGGGCAAACAATTCAAGAAGATTTATTCTCAATACTGCTTCGGTTTCGATTAAGAAAATTCGCGATCACGGCTGACATAACTAAAATCTACCGTCAAATCATGATTGACGAGGCCGACAGAAACTTCCAGTTGATATTATGGAGAGAAAATCCGTTCGAGCCCTTACTAATATATAAGCTGAACATTGTCACGTATAGAACTTCGCCCGCGCCATTCCTGGCAATACGGTCATTAGTCCATTTAAGCGATAAATTAAAGGAATCATATCCGAATGGAGCTGAAGTGATTCGTCGAGATTTCTACGTCGATGACATGCTCTCTGGTGCCAATACCGTAAAAGACCTACAGCAGATGGCACAAGAAGTAACTAAAATCTTAGAATCTGCGGGGTTTCGACTGGCGAAATGGGTCTCTAACCACTCTACGCCGGGTATGACTTGGCTTCCTCAAGCTGATAACTTTCATTTTCATTTAGATGAAAATTTCGAAAATTTGAAGGCCACGAAAAGAAATATTCTCTCAGTATCCGCCCGTGACAGCCCAGTAGTGACAAAGGCCAAAATTCTTTTACAAGAAATATGGTTACAAAAACTTGACTGGGACGAATCCATACCAGAAGCTCTTCATACCAGTTGGCGAGCCTTCAAACAGAACTTAGCATTAATAAATTCTATAACTATTCCTCGTTTTGTTAATCTCATCCCAACGCCAGCTGCCAAATCCACGGGTTTTCCGACGCCTCTATAAAAGCGTATGGATGTTGTATTTATATCCGAACTCACGATGAAAATGGTCTGCATTGTCGTCTATTGCTCCGCTAAAAGTCCAATCCCTTCCCAGGCTCGAGTTATGTGCTGCACACCTCTTGGCAAAGCTATGGCATACAGTAAGTCGTTTGCTAGATTTCCCAGTGGAAAGTATCCTCTTTTGGACTTATTTCGAAATTGTTTTATATTGGATGAAAAAACATCCATCTACTTTAAACACTTTTGTAGCAAATCGGGTATCAGAATTGCAGCAGTTGTGTTCGGGTGTCCAATGGGCTCATATGTCTTCAAAGAAAAAACCCGTCCGACCTTGACTCCAGAGGCTCCAGTGTGAATGAACTAAAACAATCAATTTGGTTTGAAGGCCCGGAATTTTTGTGTCAACCAGAATCCGTCTGGCCAAGAAATCCGCATTTGGATCTTACCCCCGAACAACAAATATTAGAGCTAAAGAAAAATTCCATTACCTTAACTGCATCAAATGCACCCGAAAACGTTCTTCTTTAATGCATTTCTAACCACTCTTCGTACTCTACAGTGCTTAGAATATTTGTATTTATACTACGGTAGGAGGCAGATTGTCAAATGATCCTATACCGATAGACGCCAAATTTCCCTTATTGATGTCAAAAAACAATGACTTCGTTCTAATGTACTTGAGGTACCTTCATCTCACGAATTGCCAGGCAGGCACAAAGGCACTTATAGCGCTAATGAGGCAAGACATATGGCTAATAAATGCTCGGGAGGTATGTATTAAGGTGGTGAATAACTGCGTTCATTGTTTCCGCTATAAGCCAAAACTAATTAACCAAATAATGGGGAATTTAGCAACTGATCGTCTAAGAGGTATTCGACCCTTCCTTGTGACTGGTGTTGATTTTTGCGGGCCAGTACTAGTAACTTCCAAAATTCGAGGGCGACCTCCAGCAAAAATGTATATTGCGGTGTTCGTTTGTTTTGCATCGAAAGCGGTTCACCTTGAACTGGTGAGCGATCTAAGCGGCTAAGGCCGTCCCGAAAAGATTTACTGCGACAACGCGACAAATTTTGTCGGCGCCGAGAAGACACTTCGCTATCTCCAAGACGGGTTCAACTCCCAGAAAGGTCAACTGCAACTATTCGCTGCGGAAAAAAAATAGACTTCGTTTTCATACCACCAAGAGCTCCCCACTTCGGCGGCCTATGGGAGGCAGCAGTGAAAAGCGCCAAGCACCACCTTATACGGGTCGTCGGCAACGTGCCAGTGACAGTCGAGGAGATGAACACGGTTGTAACCGCCGTAGAAAGCCTTACTAAATTCACGTCCAGTTGAACCGGCAAGCCAGGATCCAAACGACGGGAAGGCACTAACTCCAGGACATTTGCTAATGCGCGCTCCTCTTATTTCGCTTCCGCCAGAATCTACGCCTGACGTGCCCGACACCAGGCTAACGTATTTAAAACGATCGCAACTGTGGTGCGCTCACAGGCAGAGGTTATGGCAACGTTGGTCGAAGGATTATGTTCTCAGTCTTCAACCCCGAAGCAAGTGGGAATGTTCAAAACCAAACGTCGAAATTGGACAATTAGTGGTGGTGCATGACGACAACTTGCCACCTCAACAGTGGATGGTGGGAAGAATAGTGGCAGTAACTCCAGGCCAAGATGGCAAAATAAGAGTAGCCGACATCGAAACTAAAACCGGTATATACCGAAGAGCAATTCACAAGTTGGGCGCCCTTCCAAATATTTGAAGATGTTAAAGATGCTACATCGTTCAACGTGGCCGGAATGTTGGCGCGCCGCATAAATATTCAGAGTTTATAATTTTTTTCTTTATATGTATACTTTTGTTTTCATATCGTTACATTACTGAATTCCATTAAAAGCATATGAATTTATTGAAAACATTGAATGTTAAATAACCACTATTATATAAACATGTAAATATGCACGGACCTGTACGCGTTGGTGATGGCGAATATCGCAGATGATTTAACGATGAGCTGTATGAGTTTTGCAACGATATAGACATAGTGGAGCGAATTAAAATTCAGCGGCTCCGCTGGCTTGGCCATGTCGTTCGAATGTACAGAAACGCTCCTGCTATGAAAATATTCAACGCGGGCCGCGATGCTGGTAACAGAGGAAGAGGAAGGCCTCCTCTGCGTTGGAAAGACCAGGTGGAGAAGGACTTGGCTTCACTTGGCATTTCCAATTGGCGTCAGTTAGCACAGAAGAGAAATGACTGGCGTGCTGTTTTGGACTCGGCCAAAATCGCTTAGGCGGTTACAGCGCCAATAAAGAAGAAGAAGTAAATATGTATGTACAAATGCATATATGGTCATAATCCCTTAAGTCTTCTTGACGTACACATTATATTATATTTGAATTGTCGATAATGCAAATTTAGTACTAAGAAAATATGTGGTTCTGGCGTACTGAAATTAAAAGTATAAGTTCAGATCTCTCTGACTAACGAACGATACCACCAATCAATTTAGCCTGTACTCTCGAGTCGATAATCTAATTCGAATTCTGTAAAAAAGCTTACAGAATCTTCAAAGGTAATATACTCAATTGTATAAAAAGAAAATTTTACCAAAATATGACTTAACTAACCATCATTAAACCACGGTCTTATATTTTTCTTTTATTTCCTTTAAATAATAAACACCTGTGCGTCCGAGCACCTCTGGAGGCACATGCGTTTTGACAGAGGTTTTTCACATGTTCACGCAAAAAATGGTGGTGTTACGTGGTTTTAATAAAGCGTCTGCAGTCTCATGACTAGTTTCGGTGGAGGTTTGGTGGACGTAGAGAGGGTGCATCTTTAATAATGCGGTTTGTCAGAGACCACACATCTTCTTTGCCCTGCTTATTACAAAACTCGCGGAAGTTTTTTATGGACGTTTCCATGAGTGCACTAACGTACTCTTATTTAGCGGCAGCATGTTCCAATTAGAGATGGGCACGGGTCTAAATTTTCAGGCCCGGCCCGGAACGAGTGCAAAATCAACTTTCAAAAACACGCACGAGCTCGCACGTTAAGAATTTTAGTGGGGCCCGGCCCGGCCCGGCCCGGCACGACGGGACACGCCCCAGCCCGGAAATAAAGAGCCAACTTTTATTGTATGTATACATATGTACATATTTTTAATTTTGTGTTTATGTTCATACGTATATTTACTTAAGCGAATCAATATTTTACATCAAAGATTTTTATAATATATTTTCTGGGAAGTAGAAAAAGTGGAAGGGATTTTATGTACAGATATGTATGTAAACAAAACTACTAAGTTTCATATATTTTCTATAGGTTTCCAAATATTTCTGTTTTTGCTTTTCTCTTATCAAAAGAGTTTTAAGTCGGTGGTATTAAACTCTTTAGGAACGCCTTTTATAATTATCATCGGTCGCCGCGTTTTTGCATCCTCAGCTTTAAGTACAGAGACTTTCAACAACTGGCGACACTGGTGACACTGGCGAAACTGGTGACACTAGTGACACTGGCGACACTGGGGACACGGGTGATATTGGCGACACTGGTGACATTGGTGATATTGGTGACACTGGCGACACTGGTGATACCTCCTTTTTTTGAAGTCGGAGAAAAATTAATGAGGTACATTATTATAAATTTTTAATAGCTATATTCTAACATTTATAATAAAATTTACATTAAAAAAATCCCAGCCCACAACCTTCTCCCCCCTTAAATTATGCTTTGCGTACGCCCCTGCTTAGTAGTGCAGCTGCTTTGTGACGGCAACAATATGCCAGTACGCAAAATGTACCCATCTCAAAAGATTTCCCCATATATCGTAGTGTTTGTATTTTTCCAAACTTCCAAAAAAGGAGGAGGTTATCAGTTCGTCGGAATATNTTATGTATGTTACCGCATAACTTTGGACCACGTCAACCGATAATTTCGATAATTCTTTTTGCATCGGAAAGGTAGTGTCTCAGAGGTGGTCCCGTACTAATCTGGTTAAGATCCGATCAGCGGATCATGAGATATATATATATATATATTTTTTTTGAAGCCGGTTTTTTTTTTGCTAAAAATTATTTGTTTTAAAACACTGTTATAGTGGAGGTGGGCGTGGTTACCGTATCATATCGTCCATTTTCTTTTTAATATTTTTATTGAGCTTTGTACCACGATAATTTTATTAGAAAAATGGAAAAAGAAACAAAGTCTAAGCGGTAGAAGTTACAGCAGCTATTTCGGAGATCACCACAACTCCTCATCAGACTTTTTTTTTTAGACTTCGGCAGGGATCGAATCCGCGTCATCGATGTGCAAAGTCAGAAGCGTTAACCACTGAGCTATGCACACCCCGTAAACTCGTGTTGCTAATTCATTTTCCTTTTTCAACCTACTGCCATCAAGTGCAGCTGATTGGCTGCTATTTAAACTTGACGGTGTGGTTGTTGTTATCAATTCTATACATGCATTTGTTTTCTTGTATAGTTTCAGGCAGGCACTTCCTAAACTATGTATTTGTCAATGTTATTGTGGCTTATTAACATTTAATTATAAGATTTTTATTGAGCTTTGTACCACGTTTATTTTATTAGAAAAATGGAAAAAGAAACAAAGTCTAAGCGGTAGAAGTTACAGCAGCTATTTTGGAGATCACCACATCTCCTCATCAGACTTCTTTTTTCTAGAATTCAGCAGGGATCGAACCCGCGTCATCTATGTGCAAAGTCAGAATCGTTAACCACTGAGCTATGCACATCCCATTTTCATTTCCAACCTACCTTGGATGAAGGGCAACCTATATACCAAATTTCTCTGAGAGATCTAAATTTTTGCTCGAGTTATCGTGAATACGGGTACACGGGCGGACAGACAGACATGTCTTAATCGATTTCTTTATTTGCCCAGCAAAAAAAAACACGATTACCACAGAAGCCAAACTGGAATCGCATTAGGCGATGGGAATCGCTTACACTTTCGCTTAAAGTAGGCGAGCGCGGAATCGAACGCGGCGCGGCGCGACGCTGGACACTTTCAAAATTGTATACTTACAAATTCGTCCATTTAACTTGTTCATGTACTACTTTTTGTCAAATGTAACTGGGTGACTACTTACATATGTGCACTGTTTTGCTTTATTACTCAATTGTTAGGTTTAAAAGTTGGTCTTATTGGTCAGCGAGAAATGAAATAAAGCAAATTTGTGTTATTTCACATTCAACTGGGAAATAACACAAATTTGCAGTATTGCCGTTTGCGTTATTTCGCCCCCTGTGAAAATATTTCTTCTCACTCTAATACTACTTCGCCTGGTATTATTCCAACACGGGTTGGGTGCATGCAATAACACCATACGCGATAATTCCCATTACTTGGACATTAAAAAGCAGTTTCAGAAGTGAACGGTTAGAATACCAGCAGTGAATAATTGCGAAAGGTGGTGAGGGGGCGGGGGACGCGTGCGCGATGTTGAACGCGGCACGGCGGGCGAACGCGGACCGCCGCGACACTGGGCACTTGCAAAATTTTATACTACAAATCCGTCCATTTAACTTGTTCATGCACTACTTTTTGTCAATTTTAGCTGGGTGACTACCTATGTGCGATAAATGAAATAAAGCATATTTGTGTTATTTCACATTCAATTGGGAAATAACACAAATTTGCGTTATTGCCGTTTGTGATATTTCAAGGAATTTTGACATTTGATACTACACTAGCCTGTTGCCTCACTCTTTCCTCAAGAAATAATGAAACGAGCATATATTTCTGTTGCAAGCATGGGTTGCCTTATGCTCTTTTTTTCACAAAAAGCTTTAGAAAACCGTAGTAGAAAGTGTAGCAAATTTCTTAAGAACTGCGTACTGCCTCAAAGAAATTTTACGCTATAAAATTTCTTAGTCATTTCTTGTACGTCATTTTATATGGAGTTCTTGCTTTTCTTGAGAGTTGCATACCGGCCAGCATTGCTACAGACAATTTTTTTCCTAACTAAATTTCCTACCATAACCAGCCAAAACTTACCAAACATTTTTTTTAGTTTTAATATTTGTTTTCAATGTAAAATTTTTTAAAAACATTAAGTAAAACTAAAACACAACTAGATTATTAAAAACAAATTAACTGCGTACAACCATTCATTTTACTGTACAGACTTATCCATATGTACATATGTCTCTTTACACATACATACATATCGTCATTGGATACGAATATAGACGCGAGCTCAAAGGTTGATAGCGAAAAAAATGCGTAAAAAAATTTCGGCGAAGAAAGACTCTTAACATAGGTGACGGCAAATAAAGCCGCGTTAACCTCTTTGACAGTGAAGAAAGACCCATAAACTTATGTCCGCGGTCAACTATATTTTCGAGTGCAACAGTATTCTTCAGAACTCCCCAAAGAGTTTTTCCGAGCTCTATTCATGTCTAGTGACGATATTATTATTATTACGTCGAAGATACCCGCGCTGCAACCTAAGAAGATATATTGTGCTAAATCCCAATTGTAATCACTCCATTTGCATTTTTTTATATAAAGCGGTGAAGCTGGAATTCAAAGTGGTATTTTAGTCTCTAAATCAAGGGGGTTCCAAGCAAGATATGGAGCTATCACACTCAAATTACATACATTTACTCGTTTAGAACAAATACAGTATGTAGATGATATCATACTCGGTATTTAGTGACAAAATTTGTAAGTACATAATACTTGGTTATTTATTATAACATAATATCTTAAATACTTTTGTAGTTAATATTTATTAAATACACTATCACTGGTATAAAGAATGCAAGCACGTGCAATGACTAAAATCCGTTTTGTTTTAATTTTCCTCGAGCACCACCTACCCACGCGATGCTGAAATCTACGTTTGTTGCTTTTTAATTATCGACACTACAATTTTTTATTTTTCTTCTAGGATCAGATGAGTTTAACCCTGAAAATATGATCGAAAAAATAAATTTCATAAAATAACGATTAAAAATTATCGAAAAAACTGGTAAGAAAGTCTAAGCTCGGGCGGAGCCGAACATTAACTACGCGGCGCAGGTACTAAGTATATGATTTTCACCTTTCCGAAAGCTACCGCTACATGGTAAGCCAGTGAGTATCAATTTTGAGTAAATTAGAGTCCTTACNGGCGCAAGTATTAAATATATGTTTTTTCACCTTTCCGAAACCTTCCGCTAGATGGTAAGCCGGGGTGTATCAATTTTGAGTAAATTAGCGTCCTTCAATTTCGAAATATTGAAGTTTCAAGCATTTCTGAAATTTACCATTATATGAAAAGCGGCCTGAATTTTATTCCGATTTCAAGGTTTTGCTTTTATGTGGCAAGCACAATAAACATACCGAGTTTGGTACAAATTGGTAGAACGGTTACCGAGACACATATATGTGACCATAAGTGGGCGGTGCCACGCCCATTTTCCAAAATTTTATCATAAACGTATTTCTTGGTAAAGAATTGTTGCAAGCATCAATTTTGAGTAAATTAGCTTTAATATTTATTGATTTATCGAAGATTTCCTATTTCTCCAAATTATCGTTATATTGGAGGTAGGCGTGGTTATTGTCCGATTTTAAAAATTGTTGGCCATTTGGTATCCTGTAGTAAGACTAACAACTGTGCCAAGTTTGGAAGAACTTGGCGCAGCGGTTACCAAGATATACACATATATCCATAAGTGGGCGTGGCTACGCCCATTTTCCAAAAATTTATAATATTCT